>NW_022992023.1:646243-801410 GCF_902827175.1 Gymnodraco acuticeps
TGTGTTGAGAACACGGCGTGCGAAAATATACGGGTCGTGCTGCAGCTAGATTTGGCTGTCCTCTGTAAGAAGGTGTCGGCGACTGACATGCAAGGAATAACGTCTGTCCACAGGCTGTTCCAACTTTAACAACTTGTAATTGGGTGTGTGGTATATTTTCATGCGCGCACACGCATGATGTACAACCACTGTTCGAAATGGGGGGAGCCAGGGAGGGAGCTCCCGTGAAGGCCGACTTTGAGATAAATAGGGGGAGCCCAAAACAATCGTGCATATTTATGTCACACAGATTAGAAATGTTGAGTTTCTGTAAAAGTTCTTGAAATAAATAAGTCATTGTTCATTACAGTTTCTGAATATTTGTTTTATATTTATGAATATTTCTGGGCGTTGCCATCTGTACGTGGCGGCGCTGCATTCTTTTATGGTCTCAGAACAGTCTCATAATACACACATGCACACAGAAGGAGTCACACTTGTATTTCCGGATCCACACTTGTGTGTTTCAATGCACACACAAATGTGTTCCGTTTCATATACATGTAAATAAAATCCAAATACAGAAAAAAGTTTTACATATGTATTTTTGATCCTCACATATTTGCTTTCCATTTAAAACCTTTGAACCTGCAAACACAAACCGCTTTCTGTGCACGGATCGCTGTGCATTCGTGTGTGGGTTTTTTGAGACTCCCCTGACGCTCACCCGATTCGTACTTGTAATTTTTTCTATATAGCCAATCAGATGTCTCCTCAATTCTAAGCCAATCACACGAGCGCGCCCCCACGAGGGTATGATTTATTGCATTCATGACACTTCATATACGCATTTTGCGCTGTCCGGTCAGCTCGCTAAACAGAGGGCGGAGCTTCAGGTGATCATGCAGAGCTGCGTGTCTCCGTCAAACTCAGCAGCTGATCTGATCTCTCTCTTGCGTCCGGTTATACTTCACTCGCGTTTATGTCCATATCGATCAGATCCAGCTCTCCTGATTGGCCTTTATAGAGAGCACCGATCAAACTATTAAGAGTGAATATCGGCCGATAATGACCGGCGGGACTCCCCGCCTGTTGACAGTTCACTGTCTAGCACTGGCTTCGTAGTGCATTGGTCGATTAGGCTAAGCTAACCTGTAGCTGCTCCCTCCACACTCACAACAACTTCATACAGACATAAATAAAGCTGTATTAGCCATACAGGAAACACACATTTAAAACGGTTTTGCCTGCCGTTTTTGTGTACACAAGCATTCATCAATGGTTCTGAAAGTGGCGCTGTACCTTAAAGGTGGGGTAGGTAAGTTTGAGAAACCGGCTCGAGATACACTTTTTGTTATATTCCATGGAATGCTCTTAACATCCCGATAGCAATGAATATCTGAAGTGCTTTGACAAAAAATACATTAAAAAATGTCATCTGTGGAAGCCGTGGTGCTGTAAAAAAGCACGACCAATCATCTGAGCCGGCCCGGCTAAAGTAACTGGATGGCCTACCTGCCTGTCAGCCTTCCATCTGTGCACAAACTTATCTCGTGCCCTCATTGGTCATGTGCGTGTTCATGTGTGTTGGAGGAGGGGCTCTGTAAGGAAGTGGCAGATTTTTTCCGGTTGTGTATTTTCAAATTCCAGCGCACTCCAGCTGGTTTCTCCAAAATGACCTACCCCACCTTTAATAATATAAAGGCTTGTATTTGCGTGCATTTCCTGTTCGGAAAGTGGCAATGTACTGAGAGTGGAGATGTCCTGAGATTAGCGCCTGCAGGCAGGCTCCATGGACCTGTCAGCTCCGGACTGCGCAAAATGCGTACACGAAGCGCTACGTCATGAACGCAAGAAATCTACCCTCATGCAGAGTCCTGCACGGGTCTGATTTTCAAGACCCGCTCCCGCCCCGCACCCGCGATGTGCAATACCGAACCCGCCCCGCTACCCGCACATATTGCGAATTAGTTCCGCAACCCGACCCGACCCGCCGGCACAAGATCCGCAACCCGACCCGAACCCGCATAGCCTATATATGAGCAGTGAAAACGTGCAATTATTAACACACGCAGTTGCATATTTGTCTCAAATAGCGTGGGATGTTGGTTATTTTCTCCATCTAGGATGACACCAAAATCCTCGCAGACGTTGGATTTCGCTCTTGAGGAAGTGTTATTGAAAATGCTGTATTCTCCGCTAGAGAGCTTCACCTCAGCCATTTCGAATGTGGCGCGCACAGCAGCAGATTGATGCGCTGCAGAGGTTATGATTATGCGCGGTCCCGCGGGGGAGAGGTCTGAGGATTTAAACATTAAACTAAATTATTATTATTTTAATATATTTATTATGCAATACCCGCGACCCGACCCGCATCATCTTTGTTTTACCCAGAACCGAACCCGGAAAAAGCGTTTGAAAAAATACCACCGGCGAATCACCTTTTTGCGGGTCACCCGTCGGGTACCCGCGGGTACCCGACCCGATGCAGGACTCTTCCCTCATGGGGGCGCGCTCATGTGATTGGCTTAGAATTTAGGAGACATCTGATTGGCTATAGATAGAAAAAATTACAAGTACGAATCGGCTGACCGTCAGGGGAGTCTCAAAAAACCCACACATGAATGCACAGCGATCCGTGCACAGAAAGCGGTTTGTGTTTGCAGGTGCACAGGTTTTAAACGGAAAACAAATATGTGAGGATAAAAAATACATATGTGAATCCTTCTGTGTGCATGTGTGTATTATGAGACTGTTCTGAGCCCATGTTCTTTACGCTACTTACGTTGCTATGGTTACGGCAGGCGATGCTGGCGCGGTATTTGATATTTTCATACTGATATTTTGTTTAAACTCTGGCTTTGTAATAAAAATACGTCGAAACGAAAACAGCCAAGCCTCGCAGCTTTTGGATTCACAAGCAAAGAAGCGACGGAGTCTAAAAAATGACAACGTGAACGGAATAACTTTTAGTTGGCCGGCTGTAAGCGGCGTTAGGGACGAGTTTGACAGCTCCACACCAAGCCAAGGGAGAGGCCTGCCGATGCGGAGCCTGAAGAGGCTTCAACAACAACCACAGCCGCCGGCGCCACCTGCACTAGCGAACCTGACGATGCCCATGACCTGCCTTTTAACTGGACACAGAAAAGATGGAGTGAGTGGAATGAAAGGTATCCATGGCTTTTCAAAAAAAATGTGGATGTGAGATTTGCAAAGAGACAAAAAGTATATTGATCTCCCTGCCGCTCGCAAAAAAATCCACCTGAGTGCACCTTTCACAAGAATGGATTCAGGGAAAAGTCAGCAGTGATCAACAGAATAACCTGTGGAAAAAGATTTATAAGCACCATAAGAGCCAGGCACACACGAAAAAGCGATCGAGATTTCGGAGATGAGAAAAAATATGTCCTACCAAACAAGGTAGGCCTATTGGCAATCAATGTTGATCTAATGCAGGAAACATATACATCTTTTAGGTCTGCCTATATGATTGCCAAAAAAATAAATAAATAGGGCTCCCCTGTTGGAGTAGATATCTCTGCTCCGCGCCGATCCTATATGAGTTTGCTTTAAAAGAAGGAAAACTCAAAACAACCAGGACGAGGGTTAAACAATAATCTGTTTTAATAATAAACCGTAATAATACAATACACTTCTCAAAGGGGTCAGGCCTCCCCCTGCTCTGGTCCTAATGCCGGGAGAACTTCTCATCTTGACGGCAGCAGGAAAGAGACCGGACACAAGGCCGAACAGGCTTACATACAAGAATAAAACAGGAGGAGTTGGGTCAGCTGGTCATCTTTTCAGGTCATCTCATTGGGAGATGCAAAAGATGCTGTGTCACAGCGAATCAGCGCGTGCCAGCAGAGGACCCGCAAACAGTCTCAGTTTGAAGCAAAACAAACACATCTGGCATTCGCTGTCTCATATTTCTGCAGCCTCCACACACACAGCCCCCCACATTCCAGAGACCTCAATTGTGTCTAAAGAATATTCCCTTGCTCACAAAGATATACTGCTTATTATTAATACAAAGTAATTAAACACACACATCTACTATTCAAGATATTCCCTTGTTCATTCGCACAGACTATTGATAATTAACAGAGAAACTCAAGGGGCCTCTTTTAATATCTGGAAATTGCAACAAGACTTTCTGCCATTTCATATGTAACACACTTCTTAATATCAGATGATAATAATCTTCAATCCCCCTTTTATCTCTTTCTCCAGAGATAAACTTAAACAAGGCATTTTGAAACATACCCACTGTCATTCTTTTCCACTGTGTCCGTCCCCCAAACATTGTATAAATCCATCCGAAGCTGGGATTTAGAGTACTTGAAACCTTCATGGAGACAGAACACCACTTTCCATGGCAGTGAAGGAACCATGAGAGGTGTAACCTGAGGGGGGGGAGATGCAGCTTTCCCTTCAACGGGTGGAACTGATCAGAGAGAAGTAAGGCTCCTCTGCTGCCTCGACAAGTCCCCCAGCCCGCTGACAGCCGCTTCCAAGTCGTCTGCTGTAAGGATGTCCTCGAGGTCGTTCTTGTCCAGTCCACTGATGACAGCTTCCATGTCGTCCTCCTCTGCGAAGGCCACGTCCGTCCTGATGTCGTCCCCTGGTCCTAGCAGGTGGTTTCCCCGCCGCACACTGGCTCCCGTGGTACGAGCTGTCCCCCTTTCCTCCTATGCGGACGGCATGAGAGATCCGCTGGGTCACCTCGGTCGGGGCCGGAGAGCCTGGGGTTGAGCCACTTTGTCCTGATGACCTTCAGCCAGACGAACTCCGCTGTGTCGGCCTCCTGGGTCTCCCTTTTGGCGCCAGCAACCTGTGTGGAGAAATCTGATAAAAATCCCTCAAGCCTACGCTCAGGGCTCCTGGGCCCTCAGCTATTGACACACCACTGCGTAGGCCGCTTGGAGCCTGTTGGTGGGGTGTCTTAAAACAACAGACGTCTGTGAACAGGTTTTCTAAATTAATTGTTGACCTCTTATCTGCCAGTGCAGCTTCATAATCTTAATACTTGGCCCGTGCCCCCAAAATAAACCCCTCACATCTTTAGGTGAACTAAATAACATATTTCAATAGCTCTGAATTTCTGACAAGCATCTGTGTTTATTTTTAAATGAAATCCTATTTAAAATCTAAATCTAATATGAACTGCTAATGTTTCTGGTAAAGAAACACACTATGTTATGGATTCAAAAACAACCAAATCATGATACTGACAAAGTGAATGATTTCCTGGTGATACTGCTTTTACCTGTCAGTGCTTAGATATTATCACGCTGAAAAAAAGTCTATGGCTTTTACTTCTTTACCAGGCTAGTTACATGATGTTGTCTAAATTAAATTATGTCTCATTACAATTACTATGTTTTAGCTTAACTGTAATATGTTCTTTCTACATTTCAAACCTCAGTACTTTTATACCTGTTGAAACATTACTCACAGGTCAACTTCTTCAGTATTCCATTCTGGAATTACATCTCTCACAGTAGCCCCTTGGCCACTGATTCTGCATCTGTGTTACCTGTTATAACTCAATCAATATTAGAAACATGTCAACATTCACCAAACAGTATCTTATCCCCAGATATGGAGCAGGTCAATTCTAAACTGTCAATCAATGGTCAGATTTAACATCTAGGTTGGGGGCGGAAGGTTTCTGTCAATCTTAAAAGAAAAAATGTAATTGTGAAGTTTACACTCCCCCTTTTTACACATGAACTCATGTGTAATAAAATCCTGTATGGGAAGAAAACCTTCAGGTAATAATGGATTCTAAGAAAATACCAAACATTATCCACAAATGTACATCCATTATTTACCACAGTAAACACTTCAGTGAAATGAAGGTTTTCTCTCCATCTTTCAGTCCTAAAAGAAACAGAATCTTTATGTTTTAGTTTGAGATTCACATTTTGCAAACCGCCACTGCCTGTGGGAGTGAAATATCAAGTAGATTAGAAACGGGTCACCTGTACGGTTTTCCAATTTTGTGGAATTGTAGGAAACCTCTTGTTTGCCCACAGAGCCCCAGAATAATGTGTTAGTCCAAAAGCATGCTTGATTAGTCATTGTTTTAAATCATGCAGTTGCACTGATCACATGCAGACATACACTCACATTCACACTCACACTGTCAGGTTGTTAAAGTCAAGTTTGGTCAGGTACAACCCCAGAGTCAGTCATTGACAGTGCCTTCTCAAGTTACACGTCGGTCAGGGTCAAAGGTCAGTTGGTCTCAGTCTTTTTGGCCATGTGTCGTGCTCTGCAGAGACTTTGATATTTCAGCATAGGCCAGTAACCTTTGTCTACAAAAATATGTATATATGGAGCGCCATCATTAATTAATTCACGATTACAACTATAATGTTCAAGATATCTCTAACTTTTCATTGGAACAGCTGTTTCCCACATTCCCTGAAAAGTGTTAGCCAAAAAATGTCACTTCCTTATAGTACTACTACTGCAGTTCATTAACACCTAATCTATATTAACATGTCTAATAGATCTATTTCAGAAACTTGTGCATATAATTATTATCTTGAGTCAAACCATTACTAGGATCTGTATACCCATTTATCTTCAATTCTGGTATACCTAAAAACAATGTTAAATTATTTAGCAGTGTGTGGAACCCCGGGTGTCCGAACATGCAACAATTACTCCCTACTTTATCCTATGGTAATAACTATGGCACAATGGTGAAATCAATACTTTATAGATTGGAATACTATATTTGGCTTGGCACCAGCTCTCCCTTATCCATACAAATAAAGATTTGTCTTATAGAGTGGTTCCTAAAATTAATCCTTTTAATGGTGATCAATATTGTAACAAATGAGATCAGTACTTTATTCACAGGTGAATAAAATCTCTTGAAGAATGATTTGTTAACATGATGAAAAGATTGAAGAATATGGTTCTACTCTGTCATGCCTCCCCCTTTAAAGGCCCTGACACACCAGGCCGATTTCGGCTGTTTTCGTAAGTCGGGAGACGAAGCGTGTCCTGTCGCCCAAACTCAATTTTGGTGTGTCCCGCACCGTCGACCGTGACACGCCTTATTTGGACTGCCTGTCCCGATGCATGGCCGATTCAACATGTTGAATCGGCCATGCATCGGGTTCTGGCAGTCGGACCAAACAATCACTCTGATTGGCTGTTCAGCTAGCGAATCAGTGCATGAGAAGCGAAACGGAAAGTGAGGGACGTAAACAAACGATTTAAGAAGGCACACACAGACTGATATTCATTTTCATCTCATCATGGCGACCTGGAATGACGGAAACAAAGACCTGCTCATCACATTGATCCAGGAGAGGCCAGCTCTGTACGACATCACAGAGAAAAGGTACTCGAACCGAAGTAGTGAAACCGGACTCTGGCGAGAGATTGAAACGCAACTTTGTTTCTCGGGTAAGATTATCTTTTTCATCAATTGAGCTCTTTAGCAGATGTTGTTGGCTTTTTATTGTTTGCCAGCGTACAGTGACGTTAACGTGAAATGTAATTTGTTATTTCAATATAGATATGAATTGGACATGCTAACTAGCCACAATGCTTACATCGTTTATTTGTGTGCTTCAGAGAAAGAGCTGAGGAAGCAGTGGGATTCTCTGCGAACCCAGTACACCCGGTACAGGAGACTTGCCCCTTCGGGTAGTTGTGGGAGCACCAAAGACGGGCAGACAGCAGTGGATCATAACCAGGCTGCCGTTTGCAGATGCTATTTGTTGTTGTTTATATCACGCAGTCTGTTCTTCTTCTCTGTCTTCCGGTTGTTGCCTATTTTTAATGACGCATACACACTACCGACCGCCTGCTTGGTAAGGAGAGTTATTGCCACTCACGCACTGAAAGTCTTTGCGGTGTGTTCCCGTGCGACACATGGCCAAGACGCAGGAGAACACCGCGACGCAACAGCCGACGTCGGCGTCGGCGAGTCCTCTGGTGACTGCTTGGTGTGTCAGGGGCCTTTAGGATGATTCTCATTTTACTTTAATAGTTTCTTCAAACTGTGCGCTTATAATAAGTGTGTTTATGTGTAAACTCACTCATTCCCGTTGATTCATCCCTTCCCCTCTCCTCTGGTTTATCTCAAGCCGCGACCCCGGCCGTCTCACATTCTGCTCCACCATCTCCTCTGATTCTGACTCCTCCCCCTTTATCCATCAGCTGTTGAATCCATTCGCTGTAAGTCGTTGAGGCAGCCATCTGCCCAGCTACATCTGTAGCCCCCATCATGCCGCGATTTTTGTACTGCTTTGCATTCATCTCCTCCTTTACAGTCTCTCTGCTGCTTTATGGAGGGCGGATTCTGCTCTCATGTCCCACACTTTGCTCTTGTGCCAAATCTTGTGGCTCAGCTTGGAACTTCATGCCCTGCTTGAGGGACTGATGAGAGTAGATCTCTGCCTGTCAGCAAGCTGTTTGGTTCTGGATGCCACAGGTGGAGATAGTTCTGGATGGCAGTTCTATTGTTGTTGTGGTTCAGCTCGGGTTCTCTGTCTGGTCTATTGAGAAGGAGCAGGGGTCCTGGTTGGGATAGGCCTTTGTTTGCTCAGCGGATCGGGGGTCTTAGCCGTCTGAACAGGCAGAGAGAGGAGAGTCCAGGTCTCGGGACGCATTACCTATAGAAATTCTATCACACTGAGGTTAAATAAATCCAACCCGTTCCACTCTGTCTCTTTCTAATCATACTATTGGTGTCAGTAGTTAACTGCCATCAAAACAACACAATTAATGTCCTACTAATGATATTACAAAAACTCCCTCTAATAATCGTTTCAATCCATTGTGACATATTTACCCAAACTAAGTTTTTCAACACCTACATGTTTCCAGCATCGCATATTTCACACACTATGAAAGAAACCTCCCTGTACTTGGTTAGAACAATAGTAAACCTGCAGAGCACACTAATCAGATCACAGTAATGTAAATTGACCCAAGTGTAGGACTATGTCGTTCCTAAAATGTTAGCAAACACCAAACTCCAACTACAACATTTATAGATAAATTGATTTAGCAAAATGAAATCTTATGTAATTCAAAATGTGACAAAAGAACAATGAATTGTCTTACACAAGATTGTGGTCTAACAGAATTACTCTTGACCTCATGGGGTCAAATAACTTGGAGGCTGATCATCCTGAACATGTGGCCTGAAGAACAAAAGGACCTCTTACTCATTAACCCAATGGACTCTCAGAGATGAGATCTAGCCATGAGGTGGCTGACTTTTAAAATGAACTGTGCCAAATAAACCACATGCATGTGGGGTACATTATATTTTACACAATATAACACACAACACTCCATTAAAACAATAACCACTCAAATGAGCCTTGGTGAAAAGCATGAAAAACAAAACAACTTATATCTACTCTCATTGTTCGTGTACTCCCACTATTCCACCATCTAGTATGCCAACTGGCTGGCTAACTAGCTTAGCAGTATAGCACTGGCCCGAGGTGACTGGGGAAGGGGAGGGGAACACTCAACACTCCAACACATGCGGATAAAAACCACACTGCTTGGAGACTGAGTTCAATACAAATTAACCATACGACTTTTAGTCTGGCTTCAATAAAAAATTGAACCAGCCCAAGCCAGTTCATAACAATTAGGAGGTGAGCCTAAAGGTTCCCAACATCTCATCTACTTTCATTTGGATCATAGTTCCTTGTCTCTCTCTCTGTCACTCTCTCCATCTCTCTCTCCTCTCTCTCCTCTCTCTCTCTCTCTTCTCTCTCTCTCTTCTCTCTCTCTCTACTCTCTCTACTCTCTCTACTCTCTCTCCTCTCTCTACTCTCTCTACTCTCTCTACTCTCTCTACTCTCTCTCCTCTCCTCTCTCCCTGGGCCTGCAGCTGTCCACAAGCTTCTCTCATCAATCACCTCCATGTGTTATCAAACCGTGTGTGAGATGGCTTTTAGCCTCGTGCAGCACCTCTGTAATGTTTTAAACATTAACAGCTTCCCTCTGACTGACAAAACTTACACAACCTTAAAAACACAATTGTGGTGAATTGTTTGCGCTCTCAGTTTCCTATCTCACTGTTGTATGATCAATACAACCTCCTAAATAACATTACAATATATATTTCCCACAGTGAGTTTGTTATCTAATGTTTAACAAATTCTCCTCTTTCTATGTGTAATCTAGGTGGAATAATCCACTATTATATTTAATGTGAATCGAACCTAACCTCAATGTTACTTCATACTCAGTAAAACCTCTTTTTACTTTCCCTCAACGTTACTGTATGTAATTAAATTCCTCTGAAATATAATTAAGTACAATTCTCAGTTAATGACAAATACCACGAAATTCACAATGCAATGCAATAGTAACAATCAGTTCTCAAAACTTCTCATAAAACCAAAATGTGACGTAACTGTGTCCCATAAAAACTATGCTAAAAAACAACAAATTATAGTTCTTATTTATTTAAATATCTACCACCTCAAATCCCACATTGATCTATTCATTTTCAATGTTATTCACTCCAACTTCAGATCAGTTGTTGATTATTCACTCCTTGTTTTTAAATTCAACGCTCAGCAGCCATTTTTCAGGCATTAGAGAAGAGAACAAGCAGTCTGGCTCCGGGCTGCTGCTTCAGCAATTAGAGCAAAAATGGGGAGAAAGGGGGGCTTTCTTGAACCCATGGTATCCTTCCATTATGACTTCGCATTTCTTTATCTGACTAAGGCCATTCTATGTTCAATAATATATTGTATTTATTCATAAGCACATAAATATATCCTCCACGCTGTCTGTTCAGCTTTTAAGATGCGATATTTCTTTCAACAGAATGGGCGTTAAACCCAACAGAACAAGAGATAGTGAGATCCGATCATTTCAAATGGCTTTTGAAATTTGCGTTTTCTCCTCTTGGATTAACATATAATACAACTGCAGCTTCCTATGAGACTGGAAAGCATTATTCTGGTTTGTTCTGGATGGAGTCTTTATAAAACCACTGAACTTCCCCGATGAGTATGTCGTAATATTGATTTCTGAAAAAATCCACTGGGTTTTTCATCTAGTGTTACACACCTCATCGCGTCACTTGTAGCTAACGAGTTTAGCCGTATGATTCTGAAAAACCTACGGGGCCTTTCACCGTACTCTTAACACCTTGTTGCTTTATTTATTTATAACTTACCTACCTATAGTAAACTATGCATTGCATTATCTTAACGTGAAGACTATGACACTGGGAAATATTCCTTGACAACTCTAAAATTTAGCTTGAGCCAATTACAGACCTTCGATAGAAACAGGCGTCCGTTTTACCTTTCAGTTGTAGGATCCTTAGTTGTCAGAGATTATTCCAGGCATCTCCCTCCGTCCGCTGCTAGTGTTTCCTCTAAAAAAACCTACTCATGACGTCACCACGTCACCACTTCATCACGTCATCACGTCGGGGTTTCACCAAATTGTTGGAGTAGATATCTCTGCTCCGCGCCGATCCTATATGAGTTTGCTTTAAAAGAAGGAAAACTCAAAACAACCAGGACGAGGGTTAAACAATAATCTGTTTTTAATAATAAACGGTAATAATACACAAACACTTCTCAAAGGAGTCAGGCCTCCCCCTGCTCTGGTCCTAATGCCGGGAGAACTTCTCATCTTGACGACAGCAGGAAAGAGACCGGACACAAGGCCGAACAGGCTTACATACAAGAATAAAACAGGAGGAGTTGGGTCAGCTGGTCATCTTTTCAGGTCATCTCATTGGGAGATGCAAAAGATGCTGTGTCACAGCGAATCAGCGCATGCCAGCAGAGGACCCGCAAACAGTCTCAGTTTGAAGCAAAACAAACACATCTGGCATTCGCTGTCTCATATTTCTGCGGCCTCCACACACACAGCCCCCCACATTCCAGAGACCTCAGTTGTGTCTAAAGAATATTCCCTTGCTCACAAAGATATACTGCTTATTATTAATACAAAGTAATTAAACACACACATCTACTATTCAAGATATGTAGACTTCCCTTGTTCATTCGCACAGACTATTGATAATTAACAGAGAAACTCAAGGGGCCTCTTTTTAATATCTCGAAATTGCAACAAGACTTTCTGCCATTTCAAATGTAACACACTTCTTAAATATCAGATGATAATAATCTTCACCCCCGAAAGCAATTGGTAATTCGAAACACTGTGTACAACACACAAACTGAACAACACTCAATTGTCCGATCGCTACCAGTGTCCTTGCGATCTTGTTATAACAACAAGTGCACGTTACTGATGCAATATGGTTGAGACCATTCGGGCTTATAGTCCAGGAATAGTCCAAGTAGTGGGGGAGTTTTATACAATATGTTTCAAACATAAAGATGAAAAGGTTTAAAAAAGTTATTGTTTAATGTTTTAAGGAGCTGACGCTACTCAGCCAATCAAATCGGTGCAGTCAGTGAGTCAGCACAATATATTCAAACACACACAGAGACGAGACAAGAGGAGAGAAACAGTCGGAGTCATTTCAAATGGCGGAAGGTAGACAGCGAAAACAGAACATTTAATTACATTTTCTCTTACTGGACCTCTTTGAAATGCAATTGAATAGCCCTGCATTATAGCAACAACAACAATAATAATAATAGTAGTAATAATAGCAATAATAATTGGGAGGGGGGGCTGTTCTTATGTTCTCTGAGGGGAGGCTCACCTTCCCACACTTTGAAAATCCCTGGCACTCTGAATCTCGTTGTACGTGTATAATGACAATAAAAGGCTTTAACTTAACTTTAACTAGTGTAAATGTAGTATCATGCTGTTTCGTATAAACACGTCTTTTACAGACAATATTTAGAGACAAATGGTAGCAATTCTCACAATGTAAAATAATAATTGCCTTAAATACATTGAAATGTGAAAGCTGACAAAACAATCATGTTGCTTAGTAAAATCAAAATGTGACTTTTTACAAGGAAGGAACACTCAACTTCCCTGATGTCAGTATTTAGTCATGTTTAATGGAATGTACGTATATCAGTGTATTATAGTTGTTACTTTCTATTTAAACCAGAACGTTTCTCGATTCTTTGTACATTAGAAAGGGGTCTTTGTACCTTTCACTCCATGCTGAAGTTCACTGCTTCTAGGAATGTAGAGTCTCTCGTGGTCAGCATCCTCTGGTCTGTCTGTATCACCTGGAAACTTTAAACAAACAGATAGTAAAGTAACAATGTGTTTGTTGGTCACAGACTTTTTTACATGCAAATGTCATGTGATAATCTTTTTGTTATCCTTATAAAAGTGCTGGATATCACAGCCCTTACTGTATCTTATCAGTTGGATTGTGTATTATTGCCTAGTTGGGGTCCTTTTTATTTTACTGTTATTTTGGAATAGTTTTTTCATGAGACAGTCAATTTAAATATTTGTCCTATGCCATATTCACATTCATTTGTAACACACACGTAAGGGTAAAAGACAAACATCTTTAACAAATGTAATGCAATGAATAAGCTTCATTGACACAGAAGCACACATAACGTCATATCTAATATTTAAACAAATCACTTCCTTGTCACTAAAGCATTGACTGTGCTATTTTTCATCCTTAAATGCAGGCATTAAGTTACATGTTCGCGTTCTGCTGCCACAATAAGTCGGTTTCTCCAGTGTAATGATAATAAAATAAGTAAGTATTGGTAATAATATTAATAAAAACAACAATGTTTGGGTTTGTTCGTTTATTATGATGGTAACGTTAACCAGTAAGCTTCAATAATTAACTCCAGCTCAACAAACCATATTGTAATATCTACGTTAACGTTATTTCTGGAACCATCTGGAAATGTGAGATTCATATTTTTTAATATGAATCCATCGCACCTTCAGTTTCCCCGAAAGCGCGCTCTATTATGATGCGCGCTTTGCAGGCCCGCCTTAACCTGCCCTCAGGCCCTGGGGCTGATAGGTTTTGTAGGCCCTCCTATTTTTTTATATATTTTTTTTATTGTATTAAACAACAATCAAAGTCATTATAGCCTCGGCAGGCTCAGTGATCACACACACACATTGCACTATTCATGTTGTTTACCGCAGCAGTACTTGGAGCGGCCAAAAAGGCAGAAGAAAGGCCTGCATCACAGCAATAATTCATGACTCATTCATATCGAAAATAGTCTTTATTTTTTTGGGCTAATACCAAATCCTATTATAACAAAAAACGTTCCATATTGGGTTTTCTTATGAGGATTACTGCTCAAAATATTACTTGAACGATATAACATTGGAAGTAGTTTTCTTGCACACCAAATAATAAAGTAAAAACATTGATAATCTCCTATTTTTTTTATTTATTATTGAGTTACTAAGGTTTAAATACAACGTTTAAGTTCTTAATCTACATAAAGCACATACACTCTAGTTTAACATTTTTTTTTTGTATCTGCTGCTGTCTGATAACAAAATCTACAACATATTGTAGCAACAAACATTCAAAAGTATTTGCAGGGACTGGACTGTTTATGTGCAGCTGTTTGTTCTGTGGTGCTGATAGAAAGGAAACAGGGATATTAGCTGCTGAATACGCCATTGAACACACACACACACACACACACACACCACTAATTCAGCACCATGAACAGCAACATATGGCCTCAATGCCAGGTATCAATAGATGAGAATGATGATTATCTCCGGTGGATTAACACAAACCTAGTTATGTAAAACGATGCACATTTAAACCTGCAGGCTACTGGGAATCAATGAATAGTGCAGCATTGCCTTACCCTTTTAGAAGTGCTTCCGTCTGGTTTTCTTTGAAGAAAAAGCCCTTTATGATGTTCTTAAAATCCATCTCACGAAGAATGTCATGCTCAATTGACATCAGTGTGAGGTTACTGACTCTGTCTTGCTGCATGTTTGAGCGCAGTCTGTTTTTTCACCAAGGCCAGTTTTGAGAATGAACGTTCTCCGATCACGTTGGTCACTGGGCAAAGTAAGGAAGAGCCGTAGTAGAGCTATGTCTGTGTGGGAAACACTGTATGGAGTTGTCTCCTTCTTAACATTTTCTGTAACTCCACTGCAGACGTGGTGCTCAACTTCTCATTTTGTACCAACTCCCTGAAGTGTACAGCTTCCTCCACCAATTCCTCTTCCCAAGTCACTGGAGTATTTTTGTTGCAGGCTCCGCGCTGCTGAGCGCAGGTCTTGGGGGGAAATCGAGTGAAATCTGTTTAAAAACCCAAAAGTTTTCACAAACGTCATTATATGACTGGTATCTTCGGTCCAGCTCTGACACTAAGCCGGTCAATCACACGGATAAAGACTGATGTACGGAAGCGACTGCGGCCTGACAGCTCGCACTCAGGCTCAGATGAATCATCAGCCTGGCTCTTTCGTTTTCTCTTTCGTTGAGTGTCTGCTCTGTACTCATCGGACCACGGTGGGGGACATGTTCTTTGCTGCTGTCTCAAAGTTGTCAAACTGATCCCGTAGGCCTGCTACATATTCACGTAATGACCTGACTAGATCCACAGCATTTGCAGAGGTCCAATTCCACTGCCTGTAGTGCAGCGCTCACGCCCTGGAAACGTTGGAGAATGGCATTCCAAATGTTGCACATTAGTGCAATTTCCAGTTATTTATATTTGTGTGCAATACCCTGGCCTCCTCTCTTGTGCTCAGATTATGGTGCTCATCATCCCACAATGTTGAGCAGAGATTGCTGGATACAGGCGTAATTCAGCCACAGGGCTTTGGTTGCAACAGCATGCGCTGACCTTCTTGTATCGGAAAGCGTTTTTAAAGTTTCAATTCTGTGAGTTTTCATTAGGCTGCAAACCCGCCTTGATCCTCTGCCACGTGAAGTTGCTCTTTGATGCAAAGTTAAACAACGCTGCGCAAAACTGAAAAACTGTTCAGTCTCTCCACAACAGTTTAACGCTGTTAATCCCCACCAGATTTAAGGTGTGCGCTGCGCAGGTAACCCACTCTGCCAGTGGGTTAATCTGTTTGATGCGGGCCTGCACGCCTTTGTAGTGCCTGACATATTGCTAGCATTGTCATAACACTGTCCTCTACAGTTATTGATGTCAATGCCCATGTCTCCTAAAACACCCAATACTGAATTGAACAGCGCTTCTCCGGTGTGGGGCTGGAAATGGGGAGGAATTTGACAAAACGCTCCTCTATACAGCCTCTGGTGATACATTACCGCAGGATGAATGTCAGCTGGTCCACATGTGTGATATCTGGGTGGAGTCCACACTGACAGAGAAATACTTAGCCAGTTTTACTCTGTGCTGATGACTTCATCCAGGCAATCCCTGTCCCATCAGCTGTATGAATTCCTCACACACATGTAGTGAGAGGTGAGGATGGATTTCCTCTGCCGGCATTTCCGTATTTCTGAATATGGGCTTTTAAAAAAGATCAAACTGACTGATCAGCTCCATGCTACCCAAATATTTGCCATTGTTGGTGTCCCCAAACCTGTGGCTGTCACCCCTAAAAGCAAAGTCCCCGCTCGCCAGATACTTGACTACAGTGACCAACCCTCTGCAGACCTGTGTCCCAATACTCACACTCCTCATTAACTGTTTTTTTTAGTTCAGAATCCACTCGTTCCACGGGTCAGCTGTCTGATTACTGAAGGATACCAGGGCTTTCCTGTGCATGTCACAGCTTTCATGTTTTCGGCTATCCGTTTCATTTGCATGATTCCAATTAGAGTATCCCATGCTGCCAAATGACGTGTCTCTCTTATCGCCAAATAGTTTGCATGCAAAGCAGAAGACACTACCTCGGGATGGTGAGTAACATAGCCACTCCCTGAGCATATACTCCCCGTTTACCCAGCTTGCGCTTGAATAAGCTCTATGGAGAAGTATCTCTTCGTGATGCTTGTACTGCTGCTCTGAGGCAGAAGAGGTTAGCTTCTCTGTTTTTGACACAATTCCGGACCCATTTTCGCCCCCAAGTAGAGAAAGCACACTGTTTGTCCATGTTGTTGCCCCAGAGACCTGGGTCAGTGCTGTAGGGGTCGTCTAGTTCTCCTGTATCCTCGTTTTCCCGCTTGTCTTCTCCACTCTGCTCTACGCGCGCCTGGTCCTCTCCTCCAGATGAGTGACGTATCGGGCCTCCCTCGTGTATTTGTCCGGATGCCGTTGGCTCCCCTCCACGTAGCAAGGTCCTCGTCGTCCTCTCCATCTCCTCCAACAGATAACGTCCCTCCTGTCTGTTTTTCCTGTCCCGCTACTCCATCGCTATCAGAACCAGACGGGCCTACATGGCTCCGAGGCCCCGCGGCCGTCATTGCCAGCCCCGCGGCCGGCATCGCCGCCACCGCTGCCGCTCGGTACAGAACTGATCTGTCCTTCCTCCTCATCCAGGTTTACAGGTTTTAAAATAACCTGTAAATTCGGCATTTTTTTGTAATAGCTGCTTGTCTCGAAACTCCTTTTTCCCTCAACAATTTCCTTTCCCGAGCGCCACTCTCAAACTTTTCTTCTCCGACATTTTCTCCTAAACAACCTTCATCTGTCACTCAATTCACTCGCAATTTGAATAAGTCACATGTGAAACATATTCTCATTCTGATTGGCTGTTAAGTGGTGCCCACTGACTGTTTCGGAGTCTTAATTTTTGTATGCTGTTGTTGATGCCTGCTGACGTAAAGTTACCTCCGTTCTCCGCTTGTAATTATGCCTTTAAAAGCTTCAAGCTGTATTTATCATCTGAATTTGCCGAAACAAGTTTAATATTCTGAAAGCCAAGACTTTGTTATTGAAATCAGATGCAAACAAACTGTAACGGACCCTGCCGTGTTATCTATGATTATATGCCTTACATTCATAATTTCAGCGGAGGGAGGGGGAAGCGGCGCTGTGGAAGAGCAGAGTGGCGAGGGAGAGCTGTCTTCTTCCCTTTACAAGCTTCAAAAATGATTTATCGTGTGATTTGTAAATAAAAGTTTCATATTCTGAAAGCCAAGACTTTGTTTATTTAAATAAAAAATAAACACCAGAAAAAGAAAAAAAAAAATGTTGGCTCATGATAGGCCCCCAATCTCCGTAGGCCCCTGGGCTTCAGCCCAGGTCAGCCCGTGCATTAAGGCGGCCCTGGCGCTTTGGCATGGCAGCCGTTGTGAAGTATGGCGTTATATTTGTTCCTCTATCCTGAGCACGCAATGAAACTTGTTGAGCATAGAAAAGGCTATTGAGCGAGCACTTGAACATTTTTGAGCACAGAGAAATATATTTTCTCTCATAAAACTCCTGCTCCGTGCGCAAGCAGACCGCCTGCACACACTCTCTCCCTCGCTCGCTCGACCTCTCCAGCCTGTGCGCGCTCAGCTTGGCCTGTGCTCGCTCAAGTTGTCACCAGCGTTACAAATGTGCCACAAAACCAACCAATCGGAGAACTCGAGAAGGTCAATTCTGATTGGCTGGTCGTCTCCAATCATATCTTCTATCTGAGATGAGAGAGGGATTTTCGGTTGCCATCAGGCTGTTGACGTTCTTATTACACATCTATCGTTGACATTTACAGGACATGACAGACTCGAATGAAGAGAATAGCAAGTCACAGTGTCAGGTGAGTTATACATTTCTAGTTTTCTGATATCACGTTATTGTTTGCAATGCCTGAGTTTGCAAGCCGGCAACATAGCTATAGGGGTAGTTTAAGCAAACAGCTAACAAACCGTAGCCTACATGTACATGAACCCTTCTGAGGTATTGATTACTTGCTGTAAGCATTAGAGGTGGCAGAATGACAAAACATGTTTCTCTCTCTATCACAATGTTGGGTTGACCAGAACCTGGACCAACTTCTGTTTCCTGTTCTACAATGGGCATAGAGCTAGCGTTAATTTTCAACCGGACAACTAAACAGATTAGGCTAGGATACCGGATAAAGTTAGCAACACACGTTAACCATGAACAGCCTATTAATCCGTTCTCTTAATGTTATTTCTTCCAACGTAGTGGAATAGAGAAAAGGGGCTTCTTAACGTGCTTTTATCCGGGGTGGAGGGAGTACATATAACATTGGGGCGTGTGATTGTAGTGGGTGGAGGTGGTGAAATGAGAATATCCATTTGGAGTTCAAGCTAGTATATTATAGTTAACGTTACACAATAATAAGGAAGAGAGCTATTTGTGTGATACATCGCTATTGATATGGATTTAGAGTGCATATTTGAGACTTCCAAACAGTAAACAAAAACGTATCTTATGGGTGAGTGTTTTTAGCAGAGCCATATTGTCCTTGTGATTCTGTTGATTATTACCTGTCTGTATTATGTTGCAGCTCAGCTCATTTTGGATTGATGGCAAAGGGAGAGGGACTGAAGTGAGAGTGAAAACACAAGGTACGTTTAAAATAGGTCAGCAATTTCCCATCCTATAGGTTGCTAGATGTATCTAACCCTTTCCTCTGTCTCCCTCTCTCAGCACAAGAACCCCAGGAGGATTCAATGGAGCCTGAAGACCTGCACTGAGACCCTCACCCTGCGCCTGAGTCTCAACTCCCAGAGCTTTGCAAGCCTCTCCCTGTTCTTTATTTTGATTAAACAGACATTAAGCTTCCCAATGGTGTGGTCTTCATTTTGTGAAAAATATGATTACCTCACATATGTTGTTGCTGTTGTTGTCTTTAGTGATAGTTACATTGCTCCTGCTGACTTGAGCCAGCCATTCTTTCCTCCTCTCTGTGTCAGTGGGGAAACTTTACATGTGTACTCCTTTCTCTGAGCGCTTGGAGCATCCCCAGGCAGCACAGCAAACCATGGGGGAGACTATATGCCAGGACAACACAGAGGAAAAGGCACAGACAAACTGCATGCATGCTATTCAATGTTTATTGAATTCCATTTATTTACATGGATGTTCCTAAAACAACACATTTAACATCATCATTATGCTGCTGCTGCTGCTAGCCCTTTGACTCATTGTGCTGTCAGCTGACAATCATTGATAGGCACCTGTGGGTCTCCTGTCCTTTCTGAAAGTCATAAAGATTACATTAGTACTTTAGATTACTTATGTCCTCAATTACCATGGGATTACTGAAACCACCATGAAGGAAAGAAATGTAGAAATGTATCTAATCAGAATTTTGAAACCTTCCTTCCCACCCTCTAAATATATCAATAAACATTAGGATGTGATGCTCCTGACTACCATACAGGTTTAAGAAGATAATATTTGTTTTAAAGAATTCAAAGCAATACACTTTTTGCTCTATGAAACCTGATGTACTTATATGATTCTGTTTTCTTCAAGTTTGTATTTTGTTGGTCGAACGCACTTATTGCAAGTCGCTTTGGATAAAAGCGTCAGCTAAATGCAATGTAATGTAATAAACAACAGCAACAGGCTCTGTAACCAAGGCAACGTTAGCCTAACATGTATATGTTAACAGGTAAGATAGCTGTTCACACTATGTATATTTTCTACTTTTTGTATAGCTATTTTATTTCTATTTATTATGTTTACATTTTCGATTGTTTAATTCTAGTCTTTTAACTGTCTAATGTACAATGCCTCCTTGACTTTTGCTGCTGCAGCGTAAACATTTCCCCAATTGGTATCAATAAAGTACTTCTTATTTTATCTTAATCCTCAAATATTAGCAAATGTTACTTAAAAAAAAAAAAACACATTGATGTAACTACATACACATATCGATATGTTGTATACATATTGCAAATCAAAACCTTTATTGACCACTAATTACCAAAAATTGCATTTCTATCCTGTTATTAATGCATTCAAATCGTGATTCAAAATGGCCCGCCACGAACTTCCGGGAACTTTCTGAGTCTCTGAACCAAGTGACGATCAAGCATTTTGGACTTCCGCTGCGGCAACTCTTCTCTCTACATGGCGCTAGACCAGCCAATCAGAATTGACCTTCTCGAGTTCTCCGATTGGTTGGTTTTGTGGCACATTTGTAACGCTGTGACAACTTGAGCGAGCGCAGGCAAAGCTGAGCGCGCACAGGCTGGAGAGGTCGAGCGAGCGAGGGAGAGAGAGCGCATGCAGCGGTCTGCTTGAGCACGGAGCAGGAGTTTTATGAGAGAAAATATATTTCTCTGTGCTCAAAAATGTTCAAGTGCGCGCTCAATAGCATTTTCTATGCTCAACATGTTTCATTGCGTGCTCAGGATAGAGGCACAAATATAACTCCATATTGAAGCGGCTCTGTACTCTCCCCTGTAGTGGCTCCCGATAGGGGGTTATGATCATTATGAGGTGTACAATGCAGGGGTAGCCACCATCCCCCACAATGAAGTACCCTGGAGGAGGGTAAAGAGCCTCTTTGTACGGGGCACTGTGTTTCATGACACGGGTGTCGTAGACTGAGCCCGGAAATCCTACAAATGTTTGTAGGAATCTCCCCTTCCCATCCATACAGTCTGCAGCTGTATGGATGGGAAGGGGAGATTCCTATTTACATAATCCTGGCCACTATGATCCTGATGTGGCACCCGTCTATTGCACCCACAGATGCACGGAATGCCGGGCTGTTGGCCAACTGCTGGAAGCTATGACCGACCTCCTCCAGCTCTGGACCAGCAGGCAGCTTGATCAGGGAATGCCTGAGAGCAGCGATGTCCTCCACTCCCTGATGGACCAGTCTGTGGACCGTGGAGAGGCGTACCTGAAAGGCCCGGGACACCACACTGTATGAGAAACCGTGTGCCAGCCAGTACACGGTTGTCAAGACAGTAATGTGGTGTCCCCAGGCCTGTCTCCTCTCAGGCCCCAGACACCGCATCAAGGCCTCCAGGGAGTCTCGGCTCATCCTGAAGTCCTTCAGCAGGCACCCATCACCCTGGAAGTAAAGCTTTAGCAGGGGGACACTGCTGTTCAAATGTCTGTACATGCGAGAGTGTGGGTGTTGAACCTACAGGAAGAATAAAATGTACAGAGGTCAATATTTTTATCCAGCAAACTAAACTCCTTTATCCCGCAATTTAAACTGCACATACATATTCTGTCATAAGAAATTAAGCCATGGCTAAATCTGGCACAAGTGCTCGTGTTAACTCATGTGCATGGTGCCTTCTTGAATAAATACAACTACATAATCAAAAACGCAACTTTCTCTTTGACAAACATGCTTTTTCTCTGACTCTCTGGCTTAGGCCTATATGTCTCATGATTTTCTTGCTCCAAGTAGTTGGTCACACTCATAAATACCTCAAGATGAAGCAGGATGGCATTGCGCATTCTCGCTTTCCAGCGCTGGGAACGACGTCTTTCCTCACGGGATTTGTTTGTCTAGCTCGTGCCACAAGGCACACACTATTGCGGTCTTCATTCTCAATATCTCCTTCGTGGTTAAGATATAAATCAGAGGTGTGCCTGGACCTTATATAGCCTGTCAGGTCCCTCATGATTCGGTAATGGATTAGAAATTCGGTACAGGTGTTTTGTCAAAGAGGTGTGACTTGATGACTTATCATGTCATTAAGCCTACTAGGTAAACATACTGTGTATAGTGTATAGACAGTCATTCTTTTTTTGTAGGTGTTTATGTGTGTGCATGTGTGAATATATCAAACGTATATAAGCCTAATTGATATGTCTCCCTATATTTGTAGGGTACTTTTCATACTAATGTTTTAGTGCGGCACAATACAGAAGAGATGCTAGTATAGGCCTATGTGTTGAAAATATTCATACATTCTTGACATACCATGCCTTGTTGCAAATGTAATTCAAAGTAAATATGTGGGGGAACAATGTTCAGCTGATCTAACAGAGATTATAAAATACAGCGCTATGACAAAACACTCGACAGCTGATGCAGCTGTTGCCACGTAATAATTAACGGACGTCGCTTTAATATGACCGCTCTCTAAACGCCTGCTGCTTCCCCTTCTCGACTCCTCCGCTCGCGTCTCCTGTGGGCGGGACTAATGGCGCTTTTCCACTGCAGGGCCTCGCTCGGCTTAGTACAGTATGGCTAGGCCTTGTTAGGCCAGGCTCACTTTATGCTGCATTTCCATTACAGTTTAGGAACTGGGGCAGTATCTATAGTAACGCAGTGTAGGCGGAGCCGTGACGTCATCTTCAATGCGAAACACAAGACCAACATCAGCCGTTAGCTGTTAGCACCAGAGCCACAGCTCCTCATATCTGTTCAGAAACTGGACAAAAGTTAAACAAGTACAAACCACATGGCGAATAAAGTCGCTGGTTTATTTATGTCTGTAGGCCGTTGTTGTGAGTGTGGACGATCGCAGCATATACTGCGTTAGCTTGCCTTAGCCAATCTCCATTTAGAAAACACGCATTTTAAAAGATTTTTCGCCTGGCGTCTGTCTGCAGACTTGTCAAAGCATTAATTCATGGTTTTTACTAACCGGTATCAGTATGTTGTTACTTCGGCATCATTTTGAAACGTGTATTACAAATATGTTCATTTTGTTGTAGTTGCCAGCGATTCTCTCACTAGTTTTGCATACTCAGCCCGGTTGTTGGCCCGGAAAGAACCTCGATTTTGGAGTGCCAGAAAAACTGTGAAAAAGTACCCGCTAGCAGGAACTACGCCAAGTGTAAACGCAACCAAAAACGGGCCGGGCACGGCACGCTTAAACCGCGCTGTAGTGGAAATGCGCCATAAGACACGAGGATAGGAGTCGAGGAGGGGAAATTTGAGAATTGAGAAGCCTTCCCTGTGTCTCTCTGTGTGCAGGGGGCGGGGCCTCATAGACGCTGCAGCGGCACACAGAGATCTGCTGGGGACGGAGCATTCAAAAGTATAGAGACACTCTACAAGGCTCGATGTGGACAAAGCTCGTTTGCCATTAGTGTTTTCGCGTAAGCGCGTTGACACGAGTAGAGTAGTCTGTCCAAACATCAGGCCAAAAGGCATCATATTCAGTCGGAGAAATGCACAATTTTCGACTTCCTTAACTCGTAGCTCTGTTGCCCCAATTACAAGTAACGTTATCACATCAGGTGCGCAGAGGTGGGATAAGTAATCAGATCTTGTAGTTAAAGTGCAGTTGCAGTTCTAAGAAACCTAAAGTTGCCAGCCATTTCAAATACAAAAGATTGAGAACTGAAGATAACATAATTGCATTTAAGAATGACTTACTAAATCAGAATTGGAGGGTAGTATATGACAGAGACGATATTGACAAGGCCTATGATGATTTTCTAAAAACATTTAAATCACTTTATGACAAACTGTCCTGTGAAACAATGCAGAGAGAGACACAAACAAACTCATAGTGCATGGATCACTAATGGCCTAAAAAATGCCTGCAAAAAGAAAAATACACTATATAGACAATTCATAAAATATAGAACTTCAGAAGCAGAACAAATATATAAAAGATATAAGAATAAATTAACCCATATTCTGAGGATATGTAAAAAAGAATACTATAATAAAATATTAGAGAATAATATGAAAGGTTTATGGAAAGTATTAAATAGTGTCATTCGAAATGGAGCAAAAAGTTCAGGTTACCCTGAGTTTTTTGTGGACAAAAATAATGTTATTAATAATACAGAAGATGTGGTTAACCAGTTTAGCCCTAAGCCTGTTTTTCAGGTCTCAGGCTCGAAAATGACATTCCCAGAACAAATGACCATATCTTCCCTTCTAAAAGGGTCAAATGAATAATCTTTTTTCTCAAAGTAATGATCAATGTCAGTTGGATGTAGAAAAGTCAGAATCAATATAAATGTTTTTTATTTTAAAGAAAATTCAGATTGAACATGGTAAAAAACTGTAAATTATAGTGTCCGTCCAAAACATATTTTGTACTTATAGTGAAAACTACCCTTGGATGATGGGTTAGTAGACTAAAAGCTTTAGGAATCCAAATTACAACATAAGTACCCTGTATCAAGATTGATGCAAAACAAGTGATATTTGACCTTTTTAGACAGATTTAGCAAAAAAACCCTCTTCTGGGGCCATTTGGGTGGATTTTCCATATCTCTGGCCCCACTTGTTCGATTTTGACATATGACATCTCTTTCTGACCGTTAGAGCCAATAGAATCGAAGGGAAATCGTCCCACACACACACATGTTAAAAAAAATGGCGTCTTCTCGCAAGCAGTTTTGCTCCATAGTGAAGCTGTCTCTAGCTCTGACATCTCAAAACCGAAAATCAGATCTATTGCTCATGGATTATCAGAAATCATTCAAGTGACACAGACACATTGGATTAACCTATGGATTAACTTCAGCATCGTTTTTATCGTTTTAATGCCATTGAAGACCACTATTGACCAGACTACCACACAGGTGAGCCATTTTGCCGTTTTTAGCTAACTAGCGCCATATATTTTGATGTGTGATCTTGTCATTATCTCCGAGAATTCGTATGATTGAGTGATAATGAGGATAACCATCGATTCTGTGTCCCCTCACGATGTGAAACGATGGGTTGAGATGTGCAGCAAAGATAAATAATAAGGTTTTGTGAGTGAATTTCGGTGCAGTCATCTGTTAGCATTTTTCGCTCGTTGCTAATTCAGAGGCTCAGTGTTAGCATTGTGGGTTTTTTTTTTTTTTTTTTTTTTAAATGATCAGTTAGATGAGTTTCTTTCCGTTACATGGATATAAAACATTCATAGTTTATTAAATGAACATGCCCTCAGACACTGTTTTATGCAAAATATTGCAGGAGGCCCCCGGAACCGGGGTCTCTCGGGCTTAACAGGTTAATGGTTTTAATGAATTATTTGTAAATGTGGGGCCAGATCTGGCAGAAAAAATTAAAGCCGTAGAAACAACTAAAGGGGAAGATACGGACCTCTGGAATGAAAACGATTGCTCTTTCTTCATCACACCACTCGAAGAAAAAGAAATCATAGATACTGTGCGAAAAAAAAGCAAATCCTCGACCGATTGGAATAATATTGATATGATTATAGTAAAAAACGTTATTGAAGAAATTGTAGAACACATCTCTATATAAAACATGTCTGTGAAGTTTTTTTTTTCAAAATACCAAACAGATCATGCATTTTAGCCATGCCTCATTTCGCTCTATTTGCTCTTTCCAGCCCTGTTTTTGCAAGGGCTGATTCTGTGAAGTAGCTTTAATGCAAATGAGCTTCAGCTGACCACGCCCTCCTGCAGGAGACGGGAGCGTGCTCTGATCAGCTGCTGGGCTCTCAGAAGAGGTGGAGGAAAAGAGAGGCTCCGTCCTCCGTGTATTATTCTTATATTATTATATAGAGTCATTATTCATTTGTTTTAAAGCTCAATAAATAACAAAGAGGACCTCTGACCGGCACTTTGCTAATTTTGTCCGGAAGATTTAAACTTTAACGGACATGTTGACCGGCGAAAAAAAATCTAACTGGAACTCTGCCGCACGGTCCCCTCGTCCCTTGGAAGAGGCGGAGAGGTGGGTGTTTGTTATCTGCTGATGGACTACCGGAGAGAATTACAGTGCTTGCCTCGGGAAGGGATTTGCATTGAATTACAGCAGCAGGAGCAAACGCTTGCCTCGGGGAGGGAGAAAAAGAGCCACAGCGGAGAATAAACAGAAGGGCAACCATGGCAGCCATGCGCGGGAAGTCTTCTTCGATGCTTTTGTGGCAGCCTACAGCGCCACTTACAGGCCTGGCATTATTACTACAGCGTCTCCAGCGCTTTTGAGCGGCAATGGCCGTGGCCCAACCCCCCATTCCCCTGATAGGTGGAGAGTTGCCCATATAGGCGGAGCACCCCTTTTCTGACGTCAGAAAAATTAACGTCTGTATCAGCTCCGTTGCAGCCCCGTTTTTAGAGATTTGGGTATGGAGGAAAAGAGGGTTGTGTTTTCTGACACATATTCATGTATAAAAGACGTACAAAAGTGCATTTTGCATGATAGGTCCCCTTTAAGTAAAAAAGTACCAGAGTGTAGGAATACTCTGTTACAGTAAAAGTCCTGCATTCAAAATGTTACTAAAGTAAAAGTAGAAAAGTATTCTCATCAAAATATAGTTAAAGTAGCGACAGTAAAAGTAGTGATTGTGCAGGTCCATTTCAGAATAATATATATGATATGTTTTATACTTATTGATCATTAAAGTGTTCTCAAAGCTGGTAAAGGTGCAGTCAGTCAAAATGAATATTAATACGGGGTGTTTCTTTGACTATTTATAGGCAAATGTGGGCGTTACGTGAAGCCCGCAAAAGCTGCGCTGCATTTCGAGTTGATTGTGATTTATAAAGAGAAACCGTCCTACGCCGGTACGCAGTGTTTTATAAATCGGAAAATGTCTGTGCGTATTTATTTGCTTTGTCCTACGTAAGAAACCTTCCCACGTGAATCGTACGCAAATTAGGCTCCTGGGTAGGAGGAAGCCAGGAGGAGATGAAGACATTAGTGAAGAAGAAGAAATGTGAGGAATAAAGATGAAGTGTCAGAAAGAGGGACAGAGGCAGGGATCAGGAGGCAGATGAAACTCCAGCTGGACCACATCGTATGTTTTTATTCTCCTTGCAGCATACATATTCCATCACAGCAGCACAATCTAGCACTTGGCACTTGGCATTGACAAATATGTATTGAAATGTGTTGCTGCACAGGTCACCTTTAGCTCTCTTAAGAGATTGGTGATGTAATTTGTGTAGTTAATTATAACTAAGTACTTAAAACAGAATTATAGGGTATCATGAGTGTGATATTAAGAACACTTGTGTTAGGGCATGATTTAACAATAAATAGGTTGTATACAGTAATACCACGTACTGTCCGCCCTCCCATGCCACCCTGGCATGACTTCTTGCCACCCCATGTAAAATGTTCTAGAACCGCCTCTGATAGAGACATTTATGATGGTGACGTGGGCTGATATAGGCGGGGCTGCCCTACGTCACCTCAGGTCACATATGACTTTGTTGATATTAAATACTCGACCTTACGCATGTGATTACGGTTCTATGAATTCTGGATGACCGCCAGAGTTCTCTGTCACTCGGAATCTTGGCGAGAAGATTCCCTTGAGACATTTATGATGGTGACGTGGGCAGGGCTGCCCTACGTCAACCCAGGTCACATATGACTTTGCAACCCAGTCTCACGGCATTTTGTGTTATAGTCACGACATTTAATCTATTGATTGGTGTTGACCAACACGATTTTCCCCTTTTTTCGTGTCACACAGAACGATTTTAAAAGCAATGTATTTCTATTGGTTGTGTGTTTCGTGCCGTGTCTTTATGTCCTGTCGGGTCTTGGAAGACCGGAAGCTGTGTGGTTCATAAAAACATGTTCTTTATACAGTCTATGGTTCTTACTCAATATCAAGCCACGATTATTGTTTTTAATTTTAAATTGTATAATGTCGGACTTTATATAAATGGGGCTCAGAGCCTCAGAGCCTCAGAATACTGAAATCTGTATTTTTTGTAATCTTTTTCTCCTTCTAATTTGTTATTTACTCAACAATAACACACAATTATCCTTGTTTTTATTTCTTTGTTTTTCCATAATTTCGGGCTTTTTTGCCGTCAGTCAGGAACTGAATTTCAAAATAAAATAACCGGAAACAGATACACTGCCACTGAACTGATTACCCAAGATCCTCAGCTATGGTTTAAGCTTGGTGATTGGATTGTTTAGCCGCAATGCACGTAGGGATACGGTGTTTATGCAATATGAAATCCGAAAAACATTTTAAAAAATAAATAATAATACTTTAATCCGAGTGTGCTTGCTTTTCTCTTTGGAAGTCATCACATAACGGCATTGTAATACACGGTTTGCCTAACCCTGATTAGAAGACTTCTTGACAAAATGGAAGAAATGCCACCGAAACTGAATATGTGACGTGGATCATAAATATATTAGCAATTAAACAAAACAACATCTTCAATTTCTCTTCACACAATACGTCTCCTTGCAGTATCAACACTAATTCGGCTGACTTTTATATTTGATCCAATTCGTAGATAGGTTATATTTACACCATAACGGTGCACAGCTGATAGAAAGGAACTTGTAGTTTTTAAAGATATTACTGATTTTCTTTGAATATAAGAATGTAAATACGGAGTCTGAAATAAGGGTTAAATTATGTTAATTAATTAATTAAAATTATGTCAGTGACATTTTATATTTTCAAAATGGCAAAAAAATAAAAATGAAACAGCAAGTCAGTTTCAACATTTTCTGAGTGAATTCAAATATGTATTTTTCATTTTTGCATGTGCCCACTGAAAAAGGTAACACTATAACTAAGGCATTTTTATGCATTTCATTGTATACACCCCTTGAAAATGTCATTCAGCAAAACAAGGCTATTATCCATATGATATTAAAATCAATGACAATGACACAGTCACAGATAGTGAAAAATGTAATTATTGATCTATAAGGAATCTATATCCAGGTATAACATTTTCACACCAAAACTACAAATATTAAATATTTTGTCTTTTAAGGCAATAGCTTTTCATCCGTCAACATTTTTTTCCTACATTATTCCAGTACAGGTAAAAATTAGGGCTGTCAAACGATTACAATTTTTAATCAGATTAATCACAGCTTAAAAATTAATTAATCATGATTAATCACCATTCGAACTATGTCCAACATATGCCATTTATTTATGTATATTGTTGTGGGAATGGAAAGATAAATGAAAGAAGGCGGATATATCCATTTAACATACAGTATCTATGTTTATTAAAACATTGTTCTGTGTGTCAAAATGAAAGACAACCCACACACCTATCAATCATCAAACCGTGGGGTCTTAATTCATTAGGTGTTGATTTCTATCAACGGGGGAGTACTTCAGGAAAGTCGACAGGGGGGGGCGGGGCGGCAAGTGGAGTACTTCGTGACCACAGAGTGTGAACGTTGTTATCAGCTGTTTTAGCGCAGTTCTCCAGTGAAGGGGGGGAGTCTTCCTCCGCAGCCGGTTGGCGTAGTTTTGGCACAATTCCGTTGAACAGACCGACGTTAACAGCAGACCTGTCTGTGCACACGGAGACCGACTCTGTCGTCCGGTGATCTAACCGGCTTCTGGAAAAGCTTCACAAGTACGTCGGTACGCAAATGCGCTTTGTGACACAAGTGACGGTAAGCATTTCAGATTACGCACATAACCTGCGTACCAGTTATGTGCACCCCTGTACTACAGCAAAAGTATTCTCCGTCGAGACTTTCTGCAACAACACCACGCCGTTATCAAAGATGTTCTATTGAGAAGACGATCACTACATGACAAAAGTTTTCAAAACCGTGGCTACTGAAATCAATCTTACTAACTGCTGTCTGTGCAATTTACTCCGCGCGAGTTGGCAGACTTTATTTTGCTTACTTTAACATCATTTTTCATGGTGGGGCTAAGCCATTTCTTGGTATGGGTGTAGCCTACCCCAGCCATACCCTGGCGCTGCCACTGGTGGCACATATGGGGCGGGCCATTCTGCACATGTGTTAAATGCGTTAAATATTTTAACGCAATTAATTCAAAAAATTAATTACCGCCGTTAACGCGATAATTTTGACAGCACTAGTAAAAATGCTTTCAAATCATATGAAACCTCTTATTATAATTACATTTCCTTCATTAATTTCATTGTTTATGTCAAGTAACACACTATTTTATATATTTGTTGTAAAATTCATTGTTTTACTGTATGACGTCTTTCGTTGCACTGAATGACATACTGCAACTGCAACATGCCATTGCAAATAGATCCAATAACTGGATGTAGTCCTAAATTTTAAAAAAGGATACCAAAGACTTTATAATTGAACTTTACATTTATTGACATCAAAAAACAGACTCAGTCTCACAACATGTTTCAGATGTCTTCATACTGCCTGTTCGTCATGTCGGAGGGAGTCGGAATTGGTGGCATAGGCTTAAGATGTACTTCACATTTTCTCTTAAAAGTTGCTTTCTTAACTCTTCTATTTCCTCCCTCAGTTTCCGTGTACGGTTTTCACAGTTTTTTTTCTTGCTTCCACGTGAAGCCTTATCAGGTGTTGAGGATGAGAGTGGTCCCTCCCAAGGTGAGGATGGCTGAGCAGAAACAGATGGCCTTGGAAGTGAGGATGGCTGATATGGTTCAGGAGGGGCAACTTGTGGAGGCTCCTCAAAAGAGTCCTCAGACAGAGGTGTGAGGTTCATCACAGCTTCCACCTGCCTCTTTCTTTCCCTACGTCGCCTCTGATTGAGCCTCTACTGTTCCCTCTTCTTTTCAGCAGCAGATGCTGTCAGTTCTGTGACGGACGGATGATCATGCTGTCCAGCTTGCGTCTTCTGTTTATACCTACAAAGTATTTATGAATTAATTAATTTAGTCATGTATTTATTTATTAGATATTCATTTGTTTATTCTTTTTAATGAAGATTTAAGCCAAGTTAACTGCCAAATGCACTTTGTAGTGGTACTGTACTGTAGATATGGAAAACAAATTCAGGCTTATAGATAAAGATGCTCCGATCGCCAATTTTGGGGCCGATCGGCGGAATCAGTATCGGCCGATCCGATCGAGTGGGCGGGGCCTATGGGATCTTCCATTTAAAGTGATGTTTAAAACTCAGTTAATGGGGCTCATTCACTGGCGCTTCCACAAACCACAACCAACATAATTATTACATTAAAATGAAGTACATTATTCAAGTTTACATTCACTTTGAATAATAACCATAGACTGTATATATAAATATAATAATAACACGGGAGAAATTAGCGGAAGCGCTCTCTCTCCCTCTCTCTCTCTCCTGACAGCCTGTCAGTATCTCATGCAGCTCACTGATCCAGTAATGAGTGACCCGACAGTGAGGAATACATATATTTATAATTAGTTTAGGTTGTTCCAGAGGTAGATAAAATAGCTAAGTGTGTTAGGTTTAACTTGAAGTGTGTGTCACCGGTCAGTCACCGCGGGCGGAAATCCGGGAGAGCTGGTATTAAATTGTCGTTGTTGCGTTCCACCACGGGGGATTTCTGCTTCACACTCCTTGCATACCGCTATTGTAATGTCTGTTTCGGACACAGAAATATTGCCAGACTGGTGAAGCCATTTTGTCAGCTTGTTTTGCCGCGCACAGAGAAAAGTGTCTGTATTTTACGTCTGTATTTTACGTCATGCGATCGGCTCTCGCGATCGGCATGTTAAGAGAGCACCGATCGATCGGTAGAGAGTGAGTATCGGCCGATCTCGATCGGTGACTGATCGATTGGATCATCCCTACTTATAGACAATGCATCCTACACTGTTTACTGCCATTACTGCTCTCATACACCTTCACAGTTATACCTGTCCCTTCTCTTGGCTAGTCTCTCCTCCCTAGCAGCAGGATCTGTCCTTATCCTTGCACGGAAGCGTGCACCCCTCTCCTTGTTGGACACATGCATCTGTTAAAATGTTTTATTTTAATAATAATACAAAATTAAAATTAAATAAATGCAGTTATACAAACTCATGTTAAAACAATCAATAAAGAAAGAAATAAATCAGTTAAATCCACTGTGTCATTCGGGATAACAGATGTCATCCAGACAAACGGTTTTACTGAATGACAAATTCTGTTTTGCTGAATGACACATTTCATAGAAATTCATTCCTAACAGGCAGTTACTTGGTCACCTATTAGCAACAATGACCTTGACCTCAATTTGTTAACTTCAAATTTCACCTATAACTTAATGTTTTTAAAAATTAAAAGCATTATAAACACTTTTTTGACGTTTCACCGAATGACACTCTAATCTGTGACACATGGTACCACACATGGAAAGGTGTAATTATCTCAAACTTAGGAGCAAAATGTAAACTTACCTTCAACTTGGGCGGTCTTCAAGGGTCCTCTGAGTGATGTCATGTGGCCTGACTAAAGTCATGTGACTATAGTTCAACATGGCCTCTGATCTTTGTTTTACCGAATGACATTCAGGAAAATGTTTCTTTGCGGAACAACGTTTTTTAGATATTTCTTTAAGTTTTTAAAGGTGCATCTTATCAAAACTTTAAAATGTTTATCAAGTGACTTGAAAAAATATGCCGCATAGAATAGTTCATGATTTTTAATTATTTTCATCATTTTACAAACAATTATCTTCATTGACTTTAAGTGAGAACTGTTTTACCGAATGACATCTTACCACTTTAATACTAGAAAAATCACCCAATTTAGTATTATTTACACTATTTACGAATAGTGGTCAAGAAAGTGATGTGAGATTAATGCTTTCATACAATATTTAACCATTTTTATACAACAATATAAAATTAACTGCTTGTGGAAACAGATATCTAGGCGTCACGTCACTGACCCTACACATCTTCAGATGCTATACATACATAAGTGTCCTACACTAATAATAAAAAGTTATGGCTGTGTGTACCTTCTGTGCACCGCCTAGTGGTCAAAGCACGTTATTGAATTATTGTTTTAATGTGTTATATTTGATGAAAAAAATATTAAGAGTACATACTTTCATAGGGGGAAAGTAGAAGGTCTGTGATAGAAATATAGAATATAAAAAATCAAGAAGATACTGTAAGTGATCTCTACAATAAAACAGTTTAGTGCAGGATGTACAAAGATATTCATATGAGGATGTACAAAACAGACAAACTAATTAACCTTTATTTAAACATTAAAGAATACTTTAGGTTAAGGACTTCTTTTAAATAAGAAAAAAGCTTTGGGGGTATCTATCTACAGATAAATATTAAGCCTGACAAAGTACTTAACGTCTAATATATTGCTTTCCTGCAATGTTAACTATTTTGAAGCACTTATTTTAACTGATATTATACACATGAATTATACTCTTATAAGATGTATGTAGATAGTATAAGAAATGTACAGAATATGACAGTTTAATGGTGGAGGTACACACATATTGATAGATGTCTTGGAATGCACTGTTGAGGAACCTGCGACCCAAGTTTTTCATTCATTGCATAACTTCACCATAGTTGTGTATATGATATGTCAATAAACCTTTGGAAATCTCGAAAGGATAATTGTGTGTTATTGTTCAGTAAATAACAGTGTGTTATTTAGAAAAGAATAACAAATTAGAAGGAAAAAAAGATTAAAAGAAATACAGATTTCAGTACTCTGAGGCTCTGAGCCCCATTTATTTTCCTCACAGACGGCAAAAAAAGTCAGACACTATACGATTTAAAATAAAAACAATAATCGTTTCTTGATATTGAGTAAGAACATGTTTTTATGAACCCCACAGCTTCCGGTCTACCAAGACCCTAACGGACAAAAAGACGTGCTGCAGGCACGAAACATACTACCAATAGAAATATATTGCTTTTAAAATCGTTCTGTGTGACACGAAAAAAAGGGGGAAATCGTGTTGGTGAACACGAATCAATAGATTTACATGTCGTGATTATAACACGAAATGCCGTGAGACTGGGTTGGACTTTGTTGATATTAAATACTCGACCTGCGCATGCGGATAACATCCATTGTTAAGCACTGCCTCGGGGGCAGTATGAATTAAATCTCGTACATGTATGCACGAGTCATGGTTGTGGCATGACCACCCAAACAGAAATATATGGACACAAGATGTGTGCAAATGTATTTAGTTTCCTATCCATGTGAACATGATTTAAGTCAGGGGTGGACCTAACCTCCTCTAGGGGGGTGTTCTCCTCCAGGAAGATTTTTTTTTTAAATGTTGAAGTTAAATGCATCAATCTGGTGCACTTTGAGAGCAACATTAGGAGATCTATGAATACATCTCTCAACACCCATATGAAACAGAACTGTAAGCAGATTTTCTTTTTCTTTATGGATATTTTACAAATCACTTCCCTTTCAAACTGTATTCTTGTTTATTAATAACAACTTTTTTTACTGTCATATATTTTATACCTGTTATCAAATCAAATCAAGTTTTATTTATATAGCACATTTATAAACGATTTTTGGTCGAGCCAAAGTTGCTGTACATATAATAAAAATAGCCTACAGTAGAGACACTTTACAGCAAATACAACAGCACAGATTGTTCAGAATATCAGTATGAGAAAAACGACACCTTCTATCCTTAGACCCTCACATCGTACAAGGAAAAACTTCCAGAGAAAACCCACAGTTTAAGGGGGGGGAAAAATGGGAGAAACCTCAGGGAGAGCAACAGAGGAGGGATCCCTCTCCCAGGATGGACAGACGTGCAATAGATGCCGTGTGTAAATCGAAGAGATAATACATTTTACAGCATATAGACCGAATGTTAGGAAATGCATGTGTCTGTAATAAGAAGATGAATCCACGAGGATGTCAGTTACAATCCTGTGGAAGCCATCAGGGAAGCAGCATGGCGAGACCCAAGGCAGGACCGCAGAGACAGGTTCAGCCACGACCCGAAGTCCACGACTTAATCCATAACTCAGGATAGAGGATCCAAGACACAGGACTACACAGGGTTTACTTTATTCTCTTATTTTTTTATAACTATAATGATCATATAAAGATGTGCCTTTACCTCACTGATGGAGAAAAAGCTTCTTATGTTCGTTAGCATAGCTAGCTAACCAGATGCTAATAACAACAAAGTTATTGACGGTATGATCAGTATGACAGATGAACAGATCGCCACTGGGCATGTGTACGGCTCCTTATGGATACTGCAATTTCTGAAGTGCCGGAGCAGCGTTCTGGTGCTCTCCGTCAGAACTGCACCCCTGTCAGACGAGACATATACCACGTGATGACACGTTAGGCTCGTGATGTGTTCAAGGACCCTGACCTTGGCCAGGAAAAACAGGCACTCGCTTGTTTAATTTTTTTGCGTACTAGATTTCTTTAATTTTTTTCTTTTTTGCGTGTGTTTATGAATTACCTCGAGGGCCATAGCAAAAGGTCTCGCGGGCCGTATACGGCCAGGGGGCCGGAGGTTCCCCACCCCTGAATTAAATTAACATGTGATCCTGCTTACCCCGCTGGCCCCCATCTGCACACACTCACACACTCACACAAAGCCATGTGACCCTGTCACAAGAAATGGGGCCAATTTCATTACCATTTATGGACTGCTTTGGGTGACAGTGAGTTCCCAATTTACTCCCTAATTGGACCACTGCAGTGCCAAGTTATACAATAAGAGCAGAAAAAGTGTGCATTGTTAGTGTGGACAGTATAGTGAAGTGATGCATTACTGACACATTAAACTGCAAATAACCATGCTTCCAACTACTTTAGGTTCTCATCTGGAATTAGTCACTGAGTTATGATATGAAGTCATATTGTTGCTTCTGAGATACCATTCACAATTCTAAACCTTGTTTGTTGAGAAATAAGTATCTGATGTCTTAAGAGCACTTTTACTGGAGACATGCCTATATAAAGATTAATTAAGAACAATTTACAGGGTTCTTACACCTTTTCCAAAGTCAAATTCAAGCACTTTTCAAGCATTTTCAAGGTGCATTTTCAAGCTTTTCAAACATACAGCTGTTGTAAATTACATATTTATATACACATACTCAAATGATTATTTCCCTACCTCACATTAAATCAGATGTTCTTTATGCTATAAACAACCAAATGTGTGTTTCGTGATAGCATTCTACACGAGGATGACAAATTAAAGAAAATAAAACTAAGTTTAATATTTCAAAATTAGTGATCTGTACGTAGACTGGGCCTCCCATATAACCTGGCTGAGCCAATATAAAACAATCAGCCAAATAACTTTTCAATACATTATTGATTACTATTGTTGAGGTACTTTTAGGTTGGCAGTAAACATAAGTCAGAGGTAAATGGTGTACTTTGACTCCACTACATGTATTTAATCCCTTTAGTTACTTTACAGATGAATGATGTGAAATATAATCAAGTGTTGAATCAGACTTTAGTTCCACCTGGAGTAAATTCACAAGCTACCCTGCAGTATACAAAGTCATTCAAACTAGCTGCACCTTTACCAGCTTCACAGCAAGCATAACAACAGCCGGTGTTTCTTGTGAGTGTTTCCTCGGTACACAAACACAATACACACAAATGCAAAAATACACAAACACACACACTAACACTCGAGAGCTTCCCCCAGACCAGCAATACAAATGAAAATGTGTCTTCGGGTCAATTTGACTGATTTTGATAGAGAAAGTCACATTTGGTTTAGGCACGAAACATAGGCTACTACCAGTAGAAATACATTGCTTTTAAAATCACTCTGTGTCGAATTTCGTGACTATAACACAAAATGCCGTGAAACTGGGTTGAATTACAACAGTGAGTGCTTCATCCTCTGAATACCACAGGATGGCGACTGTAACGCACATAACATAGGTACGCTCCTCTGAAATGATTGTCCCCTGCAATTATTATTATCCCTCATCATCGAGTTCGCTATTCAGCTCGCTAACGTTAGCTTAAACAAACGTAACATGCAACGTTAGCCTAATCTAAAATGCTCTACTACGGCGTACCTTTCATGTGGCTCGTCAGCGCAGACTCTCGCATCGTTATTTTTGCAAACTTTGCAGGAAGCTACTCGTGGGCTTGACCCTCGTCTTAGCCATGGCTTGTATTTGTTTTCTGCTAGCCAACGCTCATTGAAACGGCAACCTCCTGGCATACTGTCTGTCATCGATCACTCTCATCAGAATGCCCAGGTCACACACGTAAAAAAAACACTTGCAGGTCACGCGCATAGCGCGGGAAGGCCGGAGCTGTTTTATGTAAAAGCGAAGCAATTAAGCTCGCTCCGACTTCATTATTTTCTTTTAATCTAAAAAGCAAAGTAAAGCATTTACAATTCCAAGCACTTTATCCAAAATTCAAGCACCATTCCCAAAATGCAAGCACTTTTCAAACCTTGAAAACACCTCGTACAATTTCAAGCATTTTCAAGGATTTCCAGAACCCGTACGAACCCTGAATTTAGTTAACAAATGATCAACAATTATCAATTGGGGTGTGCCAACCCTGTGTGCAGTGTAACATTCATTTTGACGCCAGGACTGGTGGACTGTGTTGGCGGATGTGGTCCTTGAACAGGGCCTTGAAGTAAGGGTGCCATGATGAAGCATTACTGAAGCATTCCCTCATCTTCGGTCTCACTTAGTTACCATCTCAGCTTTTACTCTTTCCAGCTGCTGCCGGACCAACCTAACACAGTTATCACACCAGTGTGCATGCATCCTATGCCTACATGATATGCCTTCCGCAGAATTAGAAAGTTCTAATTGTCTAAAGCTTATGATATAAGATGGCTGCAATATATTGCCACATTTATGTATGAGTTAAAAGGCTAAAATACAGAACATGAGGGAGATCTTTACTAAAACAAAACCCTCACCAAACCAATGTTCAAATGAAAACGCTCAAAAACAAGTGAAACATCCAGGGGGGGGGGCAGGCAAAACATCAGAAACAGCTTCAGATGGTAGGAACACAACATGACAAACTGCCTCTGATCTGAACTGGTTTGATACAGCAAAGGGCTGATGAGTAATGAACAGGAGGTAAGAGTGGGGCTCAGGTGACTAGGCTGCCTAAGTAAGAACCTAAGTGTTAGCCATGATAAGAGCTGTTTCGGATTCTCTAGATCAGCGGTTTTCAAAGTATGAGGCACGCCTCCCTGGGGGGGGCGCCAGAGAGCTTCAGGGGAGGCGCAGCGTGAGAAAAAAATAATGAGAAAAAGACGTGAAAAGTGTCACTTGTCAGTGGAGACCGAGTTCCCCCAACTCGCCAAAAAGGCTATACAAGTGCTCATTCCCTTCACCTCCACCTACCTGTGTGAGTGCGGGTTTTCCGCATTGACTTTGATCAAAAGCAAGTACCGGTCAAGGCTGCAGCCAGAGGATGATCTGCATTTATTCCTGTCTACATTGTATCCCCGCCAGAGTCCTGCACGGGTCTGATTTTCAAGACCCGCTCCCGCCCCGTACCCGCGACGTGCAATACCTAACCCGCCCCGCCACCCGCACATATTGCCAATTAGTTCCGCAAAACCACCCGACCTGTCGGCACAAGATCCGCAAACCGACCCGAACCCGCATGGATTTTTAGTCGAGCCAAAGTGCTGTACATACAATAAAAATACTTTACAATAAAAACACTTTACAACAAATACAACAGCACAAATACAAAATAACACACAGGGAAATGTCAGGAGTCATGCTCCGCTCAGACTAGAAGGCCAGAGAGAAGAAGTGAGTTTTAAGTGTCGATTTAAAAAACCCTAGTGCAGGGTTGGCCAACCAGTCAGAGGTTAAGAGCCACATTTTTTCTATGTTACTGCAAAGAGCCACATCAAACACACTGATACCGCTTGTTTCAGTTTTTTGTTTTCTGGAGACAAGATTTCAACCACGTCACTGATGCATTTTTGTGGCATTGGCAGGGCCGCCTTAATGCACGGGCTGACCTGGGCTGAAGCCCAGGGGCCTACGGAGATCAGGGGCCTATCATGAGCCAATTTTTTTTTTATTTCGGATGTTTTTAATTTTTTTTTAAATAAACAAAGTCTTGGCTTTCAGAATATTAAACTTTTATTTCCAAAATCACACGATAAATACATTTTTGAAGCTTGTAAAGGGAAGAAGACAGCTCTCCCTCGCCACTCTGCTGTTCTGCTGTTCCCCTCCCTCCGCTGAAATTATGAATGTAAGGCGTATAGTAATCTTAGATAACACGGCAGGGTCCGTGACAGTTTGTTTTCATCTGGTTTCAAATAAACAAAGTCTTGGCTTTCAGAATATTAAACTTGTTTCGGCAAATTCAGATGATAAATACAACTTTGAAGCTTCGGCATAATACTAACAGCAGGCATGACAACAGCCGGTGTTTCTCGTGAGTGTTTTCCCCGGGAAACAAACACAATACACACAAACGCAAAAATACACAAACACACACACACACACACACACTTGTGAGCTTCCCCCAGACCAGTAATCCAAACGAAAATATCTTCCCTCCGTAGTATTTTGATAATTTGCTCCGCTAATCAATCAGATCGATGGATTCCAGAGATTTTTCTCAAAAATGATGACTCCGAAACAGTCAGTGGGCACCACCTAACAGCCAATCAGAATGAGAATATGTTTCACATGTGATTTATTGAAATTGCGAGTGATTGAGTGACAGATGAAGGTTGTTTAGGAGAAAAAGTTTGAGAAGAAAAAGTTTGAGAGTGGCACTCGGAAAAGGAAATTGTTGAGGGAAAAGTAGTTTTGAGACAAGCAGCTATTACAAAAAATGCCGAAACTTACAGGTTGTTTTAAACCTGTAGGCCAGGATGAGGAGGAAGGACAGATGAGTTCTGTACCGAGCGGCAGCGGTGCCGGCCGCGGGGCCTCGGAGCCAAGTAGGCCGTCTGCTTCTGATAGCGATGGAGTAGCGGGAGAGGAAAAACAGACAGGAGGGATGATGGAGGAGATGGAGAGGACGACGAGGACTTGCTACGTGGAGGGGAGCCAACGGCAACCGGACAGATACATGAGGGAGGCCCGATACGTCACTCATCTGGAGGAGAGGACCAGGCGCGCGTGGCAGAGTGGAGAAGTGCGATCACAGAGCCTGCCGAGGCTATAAATGACTTTGATTTGTTGTTTAAATAGGGGGCCTACAAAACCAAAAAAAAAAAAAAAGCCCCAGGGCCTGATGGCAGGTTAAGGCGGGCTTGGGCATTGGGATATATATTTTTTAAATCCTCTGGAGCAGAGAGAGGAGCTGTGGATTATTGTTATTGATTAATTTATCAGTGTTTCTTAGGGTCAAAAACACTAAACTCACAACTTGAAATGAAAGCGTTTAGTTTATTTAATAAAAGAGCTCATGTTCAATGTGAAAAGTGACAGTAGTTATAGATTATTTGCAATTTGGTGCTATATAATATATTTAAAAAAAAAAAATAATATATATTTTTTAAACACCTTGAATTTCAGGGGGTGCGCGGGGCTCTGTTGGCGGGGTGCAGCGCCCCTCCAAGACAATGGTAGGGGAAACACTGGATAATGTTTAATCAACGATAGGTTTTCCCCCCCTCAAAGGTGATTGGTTCACTGCATCGCAGGTATTATTGTGATTGGCTCTTGGGCCACATCCAAATTAGACGCGCTGGCATCCTCTCATACTGACACCTGACACCACACATACACACGTAGGGAGAGCCGGGACGAAAGTAACACGGGACGAAAGTAACGGAGCGATTTTATCCGAGCCCAAACAACTTTGACCGGCCAAATTACGTCAGAATTATCAGCATTCGATACTTAACAGACCTACTAAATATCAGGTTTAACTCTGAGGAGTAGTGTTGTCACGGTACCAACATTTTGGTTTCGATACCAAGTCAAGAATTGCGATTCCGATTCTTTTTCGATACTTTTCTTAAAAAAAGGGAAACAGTCTTAAATGTAATTATTGTGCTTTATTTCACACCAGAACCATAACACAAACTTTTAAACAATGAGAACAATAAATAAATAAATGACAAGAATTCGTATTAAATAAAATTAATACATGTCTTACAGACAGGCCGAGGCGCAGCGGCAGTTGCACTCCCACTTGCAGCCATGCTTCTCGTTTTCTCACATGCTCTGGCAGCTAGCGCATGCACGAGAGAGGGGAGGGGCTGCAGGCACGGCTGCAGTGCAGGGAGTGGAAGCAGAGCGCTGAACACACACGGCTCTTATTAAACAGCGCTTTCTCACCGGAGTACTTTTCTCCGTCATTCTTAAAGTACCGTTACTAATGAAACGGAGGAATCGTACCGTTTTTAACGGCAGGGTATTGCGGTACCTTTCAAGTATTGGTACACCGTGCAACACTAGTCAGGAGTCAGTGTCTCTCCCCCAAACTCACACATATAAAATTCGATATGAACTGAAGAGCCGCATGAAACTAGGCAAAGAGCCGCATGCGGCTCGAGAGCCGCGGGTTGGCCACCCCTGCCCTAGTGTCTGGGCCGACCTCACATGGAGGGGCAGAGTGTTCCAGAGCCTGGGGCCAGCTGCTGCGAATGCTCAGTGCCCTCGGGTTTTGAGCCTGGTCTTGGGCACTACCAGCAGCAGCTGGTCAGCCGACCTTAAGGCTCTGGCTGGGGTGTAGCAATGGAGGAGTTCGGCTACATACAGATGTAGCGCTCCATTTCAGACGCCTACCCGTGCGGGTCCGTGATCGGCACGGGGTGGGCCCCTGCTGAAAAGGAAAACCCCCCCGCAGGACTTGAAACGCCCCCTTGATAAATACATTTAATTATATTGAAACCAGCTGCAATGGATCATGGATCCACCAGGGGGAGCCGTGATTAAAAAGCTGCCACACTGGAACTCATGTGAAATAAACAGCTGATCTACAGGTATCTGATATAGCGGATATTTGTTAAGATCCATATGTCACGGATAGGATCATATTCTGTGCTAAATAAGAGACATGTAATCATTTACTAAACATCCCCATGTTTTTATTTAACAAAATAATGTTTAATTCACGTTGGCGTAAGTACAAAACCATCGCTATGTTTTTAGATCAGGAAATGCATCCAGGCTCAAACAAACGATTTTCAATCATCATCCTCACGATCATTTAATGTATCATATGTTCGCGAGTTGAAATTAATGCACTAAATTTAATCCACGTGAGTTTACAACAACAAAAATAATCGCTTTGTTTTTATATCACATCCGACCGGAGGAAAATGCAGCACGGGTCTCACTACCGATCATCCTAATCCCACGGGCAAACAATAATATGTACAGTGTTAATAGTTTACTGTATTATTAGTGTCTAATATTACTGGGGATTTCGGAATGGTACTGGATTTTGATTTATTGTATCGGCTTCATATCGCAATATATTCCCGAAGTCTGAAATGCAAAAATGTCCCACATTAGGGCAATTCACCCTACATTTAATCATTCAAACAAAATCATATTTAGTTTCTTTTTAACAAAATAAATGTGGTTTAATCCACATAATTTACTGTGTTAACCTGTTAAGCCCGAAGGTCCCCGCCGGCGGGGACCCTGGGTTTTTTTTTCACAACACTGTGTCTCAGGGCATCTTAATATTTAAAAACCTATTAATGTGTTATACCAGATTAACGAGACGAATCTCAGCTAACTGACTATATGAACCATTTTTACCGAAACAAAACACAAGTCTCACAAGAAGCGTTAGTATTAGCCCTTAGCTAAAACGGGCATTTGCTACTTCCGGTGCTAACTAGCAAAAACGATCTTTAAAACTTAATATTTTCTGCACAAACTACATATCACCTGAAAGCTGATACTCCACAGGTTATTTTGTTATAAGTATCATCACTGTAGGACACAAACTCACTGAGATATCAGCCAGAACAGAGAAGAAAAAAAACAACAGTTTTCAAAACCATAACAATAATTATGTCTTACCGTTACTGTTTTGTGATCAAAGCTCGTGTTCAAGGGAATTAAAACGCTGCTTAAGGTTAATCCAATGTCTCTTAGTCACTTTAGAATTGTTCCTGATAATCTATCATTACATTCATGGCAGCAGAGTAGGTATACAGTTTCGCAGTCCCGAGCTAATGCTGTCTCACGTGCTGTTTACGCAAACCTCTCTCTACTTTACGTAAGTGTTTAGCGGGACTTACGAACTGTCACTCGATTATATTGGCTCTAACGGTTCAGAAAAGGTGTCAATCACCCAAATCGACCAATGGGTTCCAAATATATGATCCTGCGTAGTATAAACTACGCCCGCTCCGGCTCCATTACGCATTACGCAGCCAGAAGGGAGAGCTTCACCACCGAGGCGAGCAGGTGCTAGAGATGCTAGCTGACGATAGCTCATACCAGATGACTCTTCGTCGGATGATGAAGATCTCCTCCAGCCAGACCTGGATCCGGACAGTAGTGACTCGGATGTTGAACTTCCACCTCGGGAAAGGCATGTAATCTCTCTGTTTTTATATATTACTTTTGTGTTTGGTGGAACTGCGTCACAGTGCTAGCTTAGCCAAGAAGCTACATGAATGATTAGGCAAAATGCTAAATAGTGTTACTTGTCTTTTTGGAGTTACATTTTCTAAATGAATGGCCAGTGAATGAATATATATACATGTTTACTTATTTATTTGGTGTAATATTATTCATTTATAGTCCAATATTATCCTTTTTATATATTACTTTTGTGTTTGGTGGAACTGCATCACAGTGTTAGCTTAGCCAAGAAGCTACAGGAATGATTAGGCAAAATGCTAAATAGTGTTACTTGTCTTTTTGGAGTTACATTTTCTAAATGAATGGCCAGTGAATGAATATACATGTGTTTACTTGTTTATTTGGTGTAATATTATTCATTTATAGTCCAATATTATCCTATAAGTATAAGCCAGTGAATTAATCTAATCTCTTTGTTTTTCCACATTTGTTAGATGAGGAGTGACCCCAGCAGGACAAAGCCACACACCATAAGACTTTCAGGGAGCAGCTTGCTGCAGAATTGTTGGAGTTTGCTGAAGGCCCTGCTGAAGGCCCTGCACCTCCACCACCCCCTCCTCCACCACTCACATGCATGTCCGAGTATTATGGGGAAGATCCACCAAGGTCAGGAAGAACTGCAGGAGGTGCCTAGATGCTGGACTCAAAAGGGTGAAGACACCTGTGTAATGCAGGAAGTGCCAGGTCCCTCTGTGCTTCACTGTCAAAAATAACTGTTTCAGGGAGTGGCACGACCTAAATACTGGAACATTCAGGTAGGTATAAAGTTCAGGTAGGTATAACGTATAAGTGTTTATTTAAAAAAAAATACTTGTTGTTTTTATATACCTAGTGTGATTTTATTGTATAGTGTGTTGGTAAAATATTTGTTGTTTATACAAACCTACAGTGTGGTTTTATTGTATAGTACATTGGTAAAATGTTTGTTTTTACATGCCTATAGTGTGTTGGTAAAATGTTTGAAATACATCTGCCCCAGTTGGAGTCAAATGTTACCTATGTTTCTTTTTTTGTTATTGTGCAAGTACACCTACACACACACTGACCTACAGTGTGGTTTTATTGTATAGTGCGTTGGTACAGTTACATACACACACTTGCTACACTTACACAGCTACACATACCCACACAGCTACACTTACACATACACACCTACACATTCACACACACCTACACTTACACACACCTAGTACACACACTCACACACACAAAAATATATATTTTTAAAAAATTATTTAAAAAAAAATATTTTTTTTTTAAAAATAGGTTTGTTGTTGTTGTTTTGGGTGGAATGAATACCTATAGTGATGATTCAATGTAATACAATGATTTGTATAGTCTGGTACCTGAAAAAGGTCAAATGGGACTGATGGAACCAAATGTGCCCAAATGTGCCCAAAGCTTATTCCGCCTGGACTTTATTTTTATAAACCTCTCTAAAAAGGTCAAATGTCACTTGTTTTGCCTCAATCTTGATACTGGGTACTTATTATATGTTATACTTTGGATTCCTAAAGCTTTTAGGCTACTAACCCATCATTCAAGGTTGGTCTTCACTATAAGTAATGGGTTTTCTTTAGGCGGAGACAGGAATTTACATTTTTTTGCTATGTTCCATCTGAATTTACTCTGACACAGAAAAATCTATATTGATTCTGACACTTCTACATCCAACTCACAGATGTAACCTTGCTTTGATAACAACAATTATTCATATAAACCTTTTAGAAGTGAAGTTATAGTCATTTGTTCTGGGAATGTCATTTTCGAGCCTGAAACCTGAAAAACAGGCTCGGGTTTAACAGGTTAATTGTTTACTGTAGTATTGTGCACATTACTTTTCGCTGCTTGTTGCACCCCTGGTTAGAAGCTAAACTGAATTCCGTTGTCTCAGTACCTGCAATATGTGCAATAACAATAAAGTTGAATCTAATCTTGAGCAGGAACAAATATATTTAGGCTACTTAGTACATATCTGACATAAACGATTAAACACATTTGTGCATTCTTTAAACCGAGTCAAGCCGAGTCCGGAGGTGGCAGCACATTAAAGTGTGCACCTGATTGTTTAACTTGAAGGTGCCTGATGACATTTAATCATTCAAACAAAATCATATCGTGTTATCTGAGATCTTTGGAGACTTTGAGAACTTTGTAGATGTCGTTGGAGAAGACACTTACACGTCAACAGTCATTGGAGGCAGTCGCAATTTCTACAGGCTCGCACTACCTGTTAGCATCTGTTAGCATCTAGCTCTCCTGCTTACAAACTTTTAGCCATCCCTGCTTATACAAGTAGTAGTTTTAGTTATCTGCGATCTGCGGAGGCCTACCTGTGAGTACGGCTGTACTGAGGTGTTTTTCCTCCGGAGACGTCGCGAAGAGACGGAGCGGCTCCACCTGTTGCTGCATGCGATCTGCGATTTACGGAGGCCTGCTCGTCGCGAAGAGACGGAGCGGCTCCACCTGTTGCTGCCTGCGATCTGGGATCTGCGATCTACGGAGGCCTGCTCCCACCTGTTAAGTTCGGCTGTACTCGAGAGGTTTTTACCCCGGAGACGTCGCGGAGAGACGGAACAGCTCTACCTGTTGCTGCCTGCGATCTACGGAGGCCTGCTCGTCGCGAAGAGACGGAGCGGCTCCACCTGTTTGCTGCCTGCGATCTGCGATCTACGGAGGCCTGCTCCCACCTGCACGGCTGCACTGGAGAGGTTTTTCCCCCGGAGTCGTCGCGGAGAGACGGAGTGGATCCACGCTTCGGGCTTGGCCTGCTTCCACCGGGCGTGTGCTGCTGTGCGGAGGAGGATTTTACCACGGCTGGGGCCTGCTTTCCACCTGTCCTGGTTCTGCTGTTGCAGAGGCCTGCTTTCACCCCGGGGATACCACGCTGCTTCTTTCGCCTGTCCTTTGCTGCTGTGCTGATTTTGCTCCAGGAACATCGCGGTTCCCTGGTCTGGGAAAATGGCCCATATCGGGATTCTGCTGTGCCTGTTAACTATTTTTGACTATGAGAAGATCTCTAATCATTCTGAGGAGTCTACTGGATTCAGGTCTGTTCTGCCACCCGCAGTGGGCATCCCCTGCAAAGGTTCGGATGTGTTACACAAACAATTACCGGTTGCCTTGTCACAGTCAATCTGCTCGACAAAATATGTTTGTCTTTTTAGTTTTCCTGCGATGATGGTTCTTCAGGACTGCTTCTTAAGCTCTAATCACACTCTCGCAGACTTTTCCGGTGATTCTAAAGTAGATGACAATGTATGTGTGTCGCTTAAGAGGAAAAGATGCCTGTTTTTTTTTTTGTTATTACTGTCAGGAAATGTACAACCTAACCCTGGTCCGCCCAGTAGTAGTAGTCAGATCGCTACTCCTGCTGATTTTAAAGCTAGATCTGGGTTGGGTTTCATCCACTTGAATGTGCGCAGTCTGTTAGGTAAACTAGATTTTGTCCGTATCTGGGCGAGCTCGACTGACGCTGACGTCATTGTCTTATCAGAGACGTGGCTAAATAAATCTATTTTGGCCTCTGACATTGCCTTAAATGGTTTTAATGTGTATCGACCGGCCTAATAAAGGTGGCGGCGTTGCCATTTATGTTAAGAATAAGTTCAGTGTAACCGCTGTAGTTTCCAAATCTATCAGTAAGCAATTTGAATTGTTAGCCATAAATATAGAAGTGGCAAAGGGTCAACAGGTCATGGTCGTGGGCTGTTTCAGACCCTCCTCAGCTGTCAAAGACTCCTTGTCTTCACTAGCAAATATTTTATCACAACTAGACTACAAGGAAATAGTGCTACTTGGAGATTTTAACTGGGACTGGTTAACTGCAGTGTCAGAGGATTTTAAAAACCTTTGTATCTCTTTAAATGTTACTCAGATTGTTGACAGTCCTACTCGCCCTAATATTAAGTCCCCAAATAAATCCTTCCTAATTAATCTCATTTTAACTAATGTTCCCTATAAATATTCATCTGTGGGAGTATTTGCGAATGATCTGAGTGATCACTGTGTTGTAGCCACAATTAGGGACACTAAGGTCCAAAAGGTTAAACCTCGTATTATCATCAAGAGAGACATCAAACATTTTGTGGAGCAGGGTTTTGTGCATGATCTGTTTGGGTTTGATTGGGGAAAAATCGATCTGTGTGCTGATGTAGAAACCGCATGGTCTTATTTTTATCTTGGTTTTATGGAAATTATAGATAGACATGCACCCCTGCGTAAATTTAGAGTGAAGGGACGAGACAATCCTTGGTTTTCTGCTGAATTATCTATTATCCTACATGAGAGAAACAAGGCCTGGGCAAAGGCTAGGAATTCAGGCTCAGAGGTAGAATGGCTGCATTTTAAGCAGCTAAGAAATAGCTTCACTTCACATGTCAAAAGTGCTAAATCTAAGTATTATCTGTTAGTTACCACAAAGAACCTGAACAACCCTAGAAAATTCTGGAAAGCCATAAAATCGATATCCACCGGTGATATCCGTAATGAGCTACCTCCGTGCCTTACCACAGTATCTGGCACTATATCGGATAGGACCACCATACTAAATTGTTTTAATGAGCATTTTGTGTCCTGTGGCTCTCTGTTTCATTCTGTTTCTAATTCTGCTTCTGTGAACACCACAGTCGGTGACTCAGAACAATGTGGTCTGGAAAACCCCTTCAGTTTTACTCCTTTTACTGTTGATGTTGTTCGTGAAGTCTTAACCAAGCTAGATCCTAAAAAGCCGGCTGGTCCGGACAACGTAGAACCTTTCTTTTTAAAGATAGCTGCAGATTTTATTGCTCCACCTCTTACTACTCTTTTTAACCTCTCCCTCAGCACGAACAAAATCCCAAAAGTATGGAAGTCAGCTTATGTCCTGCCTCTACTAAAAGGAGGGGAGGCCACCTTATTAAACAATTATAGACCCATCTCTAAGTTGTCAGTTCTGGCCAAGGTTCTTGAACGCTTAGTGAGTGAACAGGTAAAGGTGTTTTTATGTAACAATGACATCCTGTCTAAACATCAGTCAGGCTTCAGAAAGCAACATAGCACCATCACTGCCACAATGAAAGTGGTGAATGATGTGGTGAGTATTTTAGATAATAAGCAGAGTTGTGCAGCTCTATTTGTTGACCTATCCAAAGCTTTTGATACTGTCGATCATTGCATTTTGAAGCAAAGGCTGGTCAGTATAGGCATGTCCAGCCATGCAGTAGGGTGGTTTGTAAACTACCTCTCTGAAAGGTCCCAATGTGTTCACTTTGATGGGCTGTCTTCTGAGTGGTTAAACATCACTAATGGTATACCACAAGGTTCAGTTTTAGGTCCGCTATTATTCTCTATCTATATTAATAGTTTAGGTAAAAATGTCGAAGGAGCAACCTTACATTTTTATGCGGACGATACCGTTATGTACTGTGCAGGTCCCTCGATTAACGAGGCTGTTGTTAAATTACAGGCTGTTTTTAACACTATTCAGGCTCAGCTCTCTGAGCTTAAGCTTCTTTTAAATGTGGATAAAACCAAGGTAATGCTCTTTTCTAAAGCTAAAGCTAAAAATACACCAGAGACTGCTTTGGATATTGTAACTACGCAAGAAATACAACTTGAAGTGGTTACCTGTTACAAATACTTGGGTATCTGGCTTGATGACTGTCTCACTTTTAAACTTCATGTCAATAACCTGCTTAAAAAGCTGAGGGTTAGGCTAGGTTTCTTTTACAGAAATAAGTCCTGTTTCTCGCTTGAGGCCAGGAAAAGGCTCTGTGACCTTTGACCTGTGCTGGACTATGGTGATTTGTTATATATGAATGCACCTGCCAATTACCTGAGCAAGTTAGATGCTGCGTATCACAGTGCACTGAGATTTGTGACAAATTGTAAAGCACTTACGCATCACTGTACCCTGTATACCAAGGCGGTTATGCCATCACTTACTGTACGGAGGCTCAGTCACTGGTACTTTTTCATTTACAAAGCCATGTTGGATAAACTACCATCTTATATCTGCTCCCTGATCTCTCGGCGAATTGAAAGTACTTATTGCCTGAGATCGCATGCTGTGGTTTTATTAAATGTGCCAAGTGCTAGGACTGTCTTAGGGAAGAAAGCTTTTAGATGTGCAGCTCCACTAACATGGAACAGTCTGCAAAAAGAATGGAAAATTACCAAGCTAGTACCACTACATGTTTTTAAAGCTCGGTTGGATGCTACAAAATCAGATGCTGTTGTTACCTGTACTTGTGGTTAAATATGTAAATTGTAATCCCTGTACATTTTGCTGTATGATGTCCTTTTGTTGTTCTGTTGTTTATGTATTCTTGTGGAACCTACTGCTGCAGGTCTCCCTTGAAAAAGAGATCATTGATCTCAATGGGATTTTACCTGGATAAATAAAGGTTTTGAATTGAATTGAATATTTCGTTTATTTTTAACTAAATAAATGTGGTTTAATCCACATAATTTAGGCCTACTGTGTTAATTGTTTACTGTAGTATTATTTAACTTGATGTGAACATTTCCAGAAGAACTCTAGCTTGATTGGCCTTTGTATGTATACAGTAGGCCTACAGTATAGCCCAACCATGTACACCTTCCTTTTTTCCCGTCCAAAGTTTGAATTGGATAAAGGTAATGGTTATCGATGGTGCTTTTAGAGCCTATTGTATAATAACTGTGTGATTTATATTGCTTTTCAAATGCATATGGCCACCCATTTACACTGCTCTTCCCGTCAAGAATATGAATAGAACTTAGTTAGATCACTTTACATTTCTGCAAATTAATTTTTAATCACACACGTCTCCCCGTCCCGAAAATAATAAATAAAATAAAAAGAGGAAACAATTTTCAAGTTCAGTTTTCAACGTTTTATTTAAAAATAACTGACATAACACACACCATACTGTAGGCCTATCTGCTGCGGAAACCAGGACGAGCTATTTCGGGATCTGTTTTTCGGGGGCTCCTCAGTCTCTCATTTACCCGGCTCCTGATCTTATGCCACTGGTCAATGTTCAGATTTGGGAACCAATTGGAAACATAGGACTCAATCTTTTTCAACCTCTTGACGGGAAAAAAGGAAGGTGTAAATGGTTGAATGATGAATAAACAGTGAGGAGGGGTACAGTATGAATACACTAGATATACACAGCAGCCCATATGAACACCAATGAGCGCTCAGCTCGAGATACCAGCGAGTCGAGAGAGAGAATTATATCTGCATTTTCTCTTTTGGTTTGATTAGGACACATCCTGGGGATTGTGTTTACAAACATTGACCAGACCGTTCACCAGCCCCCACCCCCCATGTTGCCTATGCTGTCCTGTGTTGCGAACTCTTTGTTTAAAACGAATTGGCCATCGGAATGTGTGGAGGAATTCTCCCAAGGGTCACATTCCACAGCTCTCCCCCCCCCCCCCACTCCTGTTATCTCCCATCCCCCAGTCTGTAGGTTTGTGTTTGCATATTTATATGCCGTAATTCCTACTGGTCCTCTCACGCACATACATTCTCCTTACAGTATACATACATAGGCTATATGAGTCTGTGTATCTACGGATCATTTGTTTTTCTTTATTAAAAAAGTAAACGGAAGAGCGTCTGAGAGGCGTTTTTGCCCTTTTGCTTTTTACCTTACTAAATGGTCTAATGGTCAGTGGAGCGAGGGGGGAGGCCCGCGAAACTCGCGGAAGTGATTTCAAAACAAAAAGCACTCGTTTGCTTGGAACAAAGAAAACGACCAAGACACACATTGAGGCCAGAAAATGAATGTTATTAAGGGCTGTAAATATAATAAGCCTGTGTCTAAAATTGACAACAGGCTTATTATATTTACAGCCCTTAAGATACACTTTTGTGTTTAACAGCTGACCACTACCATGACATACTTTGTTTTAGTAGATTTCGCTAGAGAGCAAAATGTATAAATATGAGCATTAAATTATATGAATATGAGAACAAAATGCATGAATGTGTGAGTGACAATATATGAATGTGTGCATTGAAATATGATAATATGAGAGCAAAATGTATGAATGTGTGAGTGTAAATATATACGTGTGTGAGAGTGAAAATGTATGTATGTAAAAGGAGAATATATGTGTGTAAAAGTGAAACTATGCTGCATTTTGAATGTCCAATAGTCCACCATTTCCACCGGAAATATCAAACATTTAATAAAAGTGAAAAACAATGAACAAGACTTAACGTATTCCATCCATCCATCCATCCATCTTCTCCCGCTTATCCGTGGTCGGGTCGCGGGGGTAGCAGTTCCAGCAGAGAGCCCCAAACTTTATTTTCCCTGGCGACATCAACCAGCTCTGACTGGGGGATCCCAAGGCGCTCCCAGGCCAGCGAAGAGATATAATCCCTCCACCTGGTCCTAGGTCTACCCCTTGGTCTCTTCCCAGCTGGACGTGCCTGGAACACCTCCCTAGGGAGGCGCCCAGGTGGCATCCTAACTAGGTGCCCGAACCACCTCAACTGGCTCCTTTCGACGCAAAGGAGGAGCGGCTCAACTCCGAGTCCCTCCCTGATGACCGAACTTCTCACCTTATCCCTAAGGGAGACACCTGCCAACCTGCGGAGAAAACCCATCTCGGCCGCTTGTATCCGCGATCTCCTTCTTTCGGTCATGACCCATCCTTCATGACCATAGGTGAGGGTAGGAACGAAAATGGCCCGGTAGACAGAGAGCTTTGCCTTCTGGCTCAGCTCCCTTTTCGTCACAACGGTGCGGTAAAGCGACTGCAGTACCGCTCCCGCTGCTCCGATTCTCCGGCCCATCTCACGCTCCATTGTTCCCTCACTCGAGAACAAGACCCCGAGATACTTGAACTCCTTCACTTGGGGTAAGGACTCATTCCCTACTTGGAGTGGACAGTCCATCGGTTTCCTGCTGAGAACCATGGCCTCAGATTTGGAGGTGCTGATCCTCATCCCAGCCGCTTCACACTCGGTTGCGAACCGATGCAGTGAGTGCTGAAGGTCGCAGACCGATGAAGCCATTAGAACCACATCATCTGCAAAAAGCAGTGGTGCAATCCTTAGTCCACCGAACTGCAGACCCCCTCCCCCATGACTACGCCTCGAAATCCGATCCATGTATATTACAAACAGGATTGGTGACAAAGCCCAGCCCTGGCGGAGGCCAACCCTCACCGGAAATGGGTCCGACTTACTGCCGAGGACCCGGACACAGCTCTCGCTTTGGGAGTACAGAGATTGGATGGCCCTGAGTTAGGGCTGGGCGATTTTTTCGGTTTTCACGATTAATCGCATTTTTACTTTCCTATGGTTTGTGAAATGGCTAAACCGAAAAACCGCGATTTTATTTGGATCTGTAATCAAAAAGCTCCTCAAAAACACTATCGAAGCAGTTCCTGCCGTTGCTACGTTAGTTCAAACAGTAACAACGCACTATTTTTCTTAGCGGATGCATGTCAATTTAAATCAATACAAAACTATTTTTTAAATCAATAAAATCATTTTCTAAATCCATAAAAGCATTTCAATTAATATTGGGAGTCATGTCGTTACTTTGCTGAGAATTTGGCCATGTAATAAGCGGGATAATGTGCACATTGCACATTGCATAATGTGCCTTCATGCCGATCCCTCCGCAAAAAAAACGGCTCGTTCGCGGGCGAGAGCCGGCTCCCGTCGTTCACTTAAATAGTTTGCGACCGACACATCACTACGACAGACGTAGCATAAAAATGTCCACGAACACAGATGAAGAAGAACTCATTCCTAAAAAAGGTACCACTTCAGTAAGTTCAGTTGTATGGAAGTGGTTCGGGTACAAGCAGTCAGACATAGAACAAACAACTGTTCTGTGTAAGGTCTGTAGAAAGACGATCGCTGCAAAACATGGGAACACAACCAACTTATTCCAGCACCTGCGACAGAGACATGCAGTGGTGGAAGCTACATGAAGCTAACTTCCCAAGACTGAGTTATCTGGCCAAGAAATATCTCTCCATTCCTGCCACAAGTGCCCCTTCGGAGAGGGTTTTCAGTACGGGGGGTAATATTGTAACATGCCAAAGAGCATGCCTCAAGCCAGAGGCAGTAGACAGGCTTGTCTTCCTCGCGAAAAACCTGTAGAAAACTTCCTAGAAAGTTAAAGGGATGTTATTTTGTTTGAGGGTATTTTTTTATTATCATTATTTGTTGTATTTGTATCATTCAACATGATGATATTTTTAAATGATGAAACCAGTCTGAAGTGATTTTTTTGTTTGATGCCAACAGCAAGACTAACCTGGAATTCATGCATTGCAATTATTCTAATGGTTAACTTCCTGCAAGCTATAACAAACCCCAATATTACCTTTCCTGAAATCAACATCCTGTAACCTGATTTATTTTGGACATGTTTTTCTATTTCACTATTATATTAAAAACATATAACAATATATATTTTATTTTTTTAAATGTTTAACTGATGACCTATAGCCTTTATATTTTGTATTGGAACATAACAAAAACATATTTCATAAAACAGTTTTACATTTTCAAAGATATATGAGGCTTTATACTTTCTTTTAATTTTCTTTGAGATATGATTTGTTGAAATGATTGACAAAAGTGTATAATGTATATTTTTGTCACATAACTAAATATGCAACCCAAATTATTCTGGACAGTGATATTTAATAGGTTTTCTTTCCATGCAGGTGCATTTGGAAATAATAGAAATGTTGAAATTGAAATGAAACCAGATGCAGTCAACATTTCTAACATCAGATTCAGTATTGGCATTTTTTTCATCCGTGAACCTTTGTTGGAAATGTGGATGATCCCAAAATAAAATGTCAAGTCCTCGCATCTTTACTCCAACCATCTGTTTTATTCTTCTTTTTACTCGCCATACTTAACTCACCACATCCAGGAGGATCCATATCATTTCAGAAAAAAATCGAGGTTTAAATCGAAAATCGTCCATTAGTTAGAAAAAATCGAGGTTTTATTTTTAGGCCAAATCGCCCAGCCCTACCCTGAGTAGAGACCCCCTCACCCCATACTCCCGCAGCACCTCCCACAGTTACTCCCTGGGAACTCGGTCATACGCCTTCTCCAAGTCTACAAAACACATGTAGACCGGATAAGCGTACTCCCAGGCCCCCTCCAGGATCCTTGCGAGAGTAAAAGCTGATCCGTCGTTCCACGACCAGGACGGAATCCGCATTGTTCCTCCTCAATCTGAGGTTCGACAATCGGCCTGACCCTCCTTTCGAGTACCTTAGAGTAAACTTTCCCGGGGAGGCTGAGTAGTGTGATGCCTCTGTAATTGGCACAAACCCTCTGACCCCCCTTTTTAAAAAGGGGAACCACTACCCCGGTCTGCCACTCCTTCAGTACTGTTTCCGACTTCCACGCAACATTGATGAGACGTGTCAACCATGACAGTCCCTCAACACCCAGAGCCTTCAGCATTTCCGGGCGGATCTCATCCACCCCCGGGGCTTTGCCACTGTGGAGTTGTTTGACGACCTCAGTGACCTCCCCCCGGGAGATTGGTGTTGATCCCCCGTCATACTCCAGCTCTGCCTCTAACATAGAGGGCGGAGTTGTCGGGTTCAGGAGTTCCTCAAAGTGTTCCTTCCAACGCCCTAACACTCCATCAGTTGAGGTCAACAACGTCCCATCCTTACTGTACACAGCTTGGATGGTTCCCTGCTTCCCCCTCCTGAGGTGTCGGACAGTTTTCCAGAACAACTTTGGTGCGGCCCGAAAGTCCTTCTCCATGTCTTCTCCGAACTTCTCCCACACCCGCTGCTTTGCCTCGGCCACGGATGAGGCTGCTGCCCTTCGGGCTTGTCGGTACCTTGCAACTGCCTCGCGAGTCCCCCGGGATAACAAATCCCTGAAGGCCTCCTTCTTCAGTCGGACGGCTTCCCTGACCACCGGTGTCCACCAGGAGGTTCGAGGGTTACCGCCCCTTGAGGCACCTAGGACCTTGAGACCACAGCTCCCCGCCGCGGCTTCGGCAATATAGGCTTTGAACACCGACCACTCTGGTTCAATGTCCCCAACCTCCACAAGAATGCCCGAAAAGCTCCACCGGAGGTGTGAGTTGAAGGCCTCCTGAACTTGGGCCTCCTCCAGACGTTCCCAGTTCACCCGAACTACACGTTTGGGCTTACCAGGTCTATCCAGAGGCTTCCCCCGCCACTCGACCCAACTCACCACCAGATGGTGATCAGTTGACAACTCCGCCCCTCTCTTTACCCGAGTGTCCAAAACATACGGCCTCAGGTCCGATGATACGATAACGAAATTGATCATGGACCTTCTGCCTAGGGTGCTCTGGTACCACGTACACTTATGAGCATCCTTATGTTCGAACATAACGTATTTATCATAATTAATTATATTTATTTCGTTTGGATGTAGGATTTTTGACTTTGTTTAGAGCAGTGATCTTCTACTATATGAACATTTTGGACCCAAAATCCCAAAAAAAACGTAAAAACAGATTTTGAAAATGATATTATTTTTCATATAGGTAACACAAACATACACAACGAAACCATTTAAAAGCTGTAAATATATACATGGGATGTCACTATGATAATGTGAAAGTTTGATTGAGGTAGCATGGGATTTCATTCTGATAAGGCAAAAGTGTTATTATAAATATAATACAAATATATATATACACATTATGTACAAAAATCTGTTTTTTCTGTCTTTATCTGTGCCACGCTTCAAAGCGGTTTCGGTCAATACGACACAGAGGGCAACATCACAGATTCCTCCTCCTCCATGTCAAAAAACAAGCTTAAAGCTTGACTCACGTTCAGAGTTCTCTTCATCATAGTTGAATCTTCAAAACTCTAAATCTATCTAACTATATCTAAATTCTCAATGTTTGTCTGTCACTTTACTTCAATCGCAGTCTCCCGCCGTCTCTCTTTGTGTCTTTTCGTCTCGTTTCGTATCACTCAGTTTACCTGATTACCTGGTAAATACATCCTGTTGAGCAGAATCTACAGTTTCCAGTATTTTCCGTTTCGTAAAATGATAAAATACGGCGAAGATATTAAAATATGTGCTTCCATTATTCATACTTCTGAAATATATCTGTATTAACTTTATATCATTGTATGTCCGTGTTTATTGGGTATTTTTGCATGAAACAAAGACTGGCATATAGTTTCAAGCCAGTACTTTCGACAGAAATACACATATACATCCTGTTGAGCAGGATCTACAGTTTCCAGTATTTTCCGTTTCGTAAAATGATCAAATACGGCGAAGATATTCAAATATGTGCTTCCATTTTTCATACTTTTGAAATGTATTAACTTTATATCATCGTATCTCCGTGTTTACTGGGTCTTTTTGCATGAAACAAAGACTGGGATATAGTTTCAAGCCAGTACTTTCGACAGAAACACACGGCAATGTTGTCCGGACTGTTGTTATTATGCGGCACAGGTCATGTGATCTGATCACGCCGGCGTGACGGTCGACTCCAAAGGGTTAATATTAAATACATATAAGTATTTTTACAACTTGAATTTAGAAATACTCTGTTGTAATTATTGATGCATAAATGTGTTCATCCATTCAATGTGGCATCTGCTATAATGGGTTTAATGTATGATATTACTTAATAATACAATACATTATAATATATGATATGATATGATAATTATATTTGAGTTTTATTCATTTCTTATTTCATAGTTTCTCATTATTATTATTTTTATCACTCATCTTATTTTTGATTTTATGAATCTGTGTGAATCTGTGCTGTCCTGTTTTTCACTCTCACCCTGTTGCTGTTTCAACTACTGAATTTCCCCACGGGATTAATAAAGGTCCATCTTATCTTATCTTAATGTATAAGTTGATTTACTTCAATATACTGTACTGTGTAAAAACACCCGAACAATATTACAAGAAATATACTGCATAAAGCAAACTATATACTTTATTTGATCTAAAATATTGATTGTTTTTCATTATAGTAGCTTGTGAAAACCATACAGTAACAAATAAGTGATTAAATGCTACAGTATTCAGCAAACACAACTGCAGAGCTGCAAACATTGCAAACAGACTAAGTTCTACAACACCCAGTTGTCTTTGTGTATTTTGTGAATGAAGCACCATCTCATGGTTAAATCCTGTAATTGAACAAATGGGGAAATTGGGCAACGCCCTCTAGCAATTTGGCAACACCCCCAGCCACTGGCATCCGCTGGGCTTTTGACTGGGACACACCCATCTGAGTCTGATCTGGATTGCTACATATGTAGGCCGGAGCCAGCCCATTTAGGGCTTTAAAAACAAATAAAAGGAGTTTAAAATCAATTCTGAACCGAATTGGAAGCCAGCGTGGTGAGGCCAGAATTGGGGTTATGTGGTCACGCTTTTTATGGCCAGTGAGAAGACGTGCAGCTGCGTTCTGCACTAGCTGCAGGCGTATAATTGAAGCCTGGTCCATACCCACATACAGAGCATTGCAGTAATCCAGTCTCGAGGTAACAAAGGCGTTAATAACCCTTTCTAGGTCTTTAAAAGATAAAAATGACTTGGTCTTGGCTAATAGTCGTATTTTAAAAAAGCAGGTCTTGACTACGGTGCTGACCTGCTTATCAAATGTAAACGCGCTATTGAAGGTCACTCCAAGGTTCATAACAGAGGAGAGGATGTTTTTATTGAGGGAGCCCAGAATTTCAACCGGGGAGGCTGGAGGTTGGGGTCCAACAAAGATGACCTCGGTCTTGCTCTCGTTGAGGTTGAGGACATTTTGGCTCAGCCAGGATTTGATCTCTGTTAAGCAGTCCATCAACTGCTGTAGTGAGTTGACATTTGAATTGAGAGGCAGATAGATCTGTACATCGTCGGTGTAACAATGAAAGGGGATGTTGTGTTTTGTGAGAATTGAACCTAGGGGCAGTATGTACAGTAGAACAAGGATGGGGCCCAGAATCGAGCCTTGGGGAACCCCACAGGTAAGAGGGGCTTTGGCAGAGGAGAAGGCACCTAGCTGCACTGAGAAGCTACAGTATGTCAGGTAGGCCCTGAACCATGCAAGGGCAGAGTCTGTGATGCCTGTGGACTGTTCAAGCCGTGACAACAGGATGCTATGGTCTACAGTGTCGAAGGCAGCTGTCAGGTCTAACAGCACCAGGACAGTCGGTGGCTAGGAGCAGATCATTAAAAACATTTAAAAAATCATTTAATTTAATTTAATTTTAATTAATTTAATTTTTATTTTTTATTTTAATTTAATTTAATCATTTAAAAAATCATTAAAAAATCATTAAGATCATTAAAAACTCTTAAAAGGGCTGTTTTAGTGGTGTGCATGGGTTTGAAGCCAGACTGACACTTTTCATGGATGCCATGCGTGGTTAAGAACGACTGTAGCTGGACATAGACTACTCGCTGCAGGATAAAAAAGGTAGCTGAGAGATGGGCCTAAAATCTGCGAGAATGGAGAGGTCGAGATTTTTCTTTTTAAGTAGTGGCTGGATCACGGCATGTTTGAAGGCAGCTGGGACACATCCTGAGCTAAGAGAGGTGTTTACAAGCAATAAAATACTTGCTCCAACTGATTCGAAAACATCTCTGAGAAAACGAGAGGGAATGCTTTCTGAGGTGCAGTTTGTCGGCCGCAGATGCTTGACTACATCCAAGAGAGAAGAGAGGGAAACAGGCTCAAAGTAGTCGAGGACAGCAGGGCACAGAAAGGGAGCAGGATCTGGGGTAGCACTAGTGTGGGCTAGCCTAAGAGCAGATACTTTTTCAATAAAAAATGTAAGAAACTTATCCCAGATGGCACAATCGAATAAATGTCACAGGGATTAATGATCGAGTTGAGGACATTAAAAAGAACCTGAGGTTTAAAGCTGTTTTTGGAGATTAACAGAGAAAATTGCTCTGTTTGGATGCTTTGACTGCCTTCTGGTAGTCGGAAAGGCAAGCACGAAGGATTTCTAAGGAGACATGGAGTTTATCCATTTTCCATTTTTTCTCTGCACGCCAGCAGGTGCTTCTGAGAGCTTGAGTACAGTCATTGAGCCACGGCTCTGAGAGAACTTTGGTGCGTCTAAGCGTAAAAGGAGCAACAGAATCCAGTATTAGGGTACATGTCGAGTCAAACATGGAGATAAGCTCATCCGCACTAAGAGCACAGTTCACCTCTAATTTACAGATCGGAGAAGCATTAAAAACATCTGAAAACTGTGAGGCAGTCAAGGGGTTAATTGAACGCAGACGACGCACAATGGCACGTGATTTGACTCCTGCGGAAGGGATTGAGGTTGTAAACAGAACTGGTAAATGGTCTGAGATACGCGTGGCTGCACAGATTTCATCCACTGAGACAGACAGTCCAAACGATAATACTAAATCTAAGGTGTGTCCTTTATCGTGTGTTGGGCCAGCCACGGATTGAACAAGGCCAAAATAATCAAGGAGATTTAGTCCCTAACCAGAGGTTTGGACTCGCAACACACATGAACATTGAAGTCTCCGCAAATCAAAACACGATCATATTTCACCATGATCCCGGACAGAAAGTCGGAAAAGTCATTTATGAAATCCTTATTGCACTTTGGCGGACAATACACGACTGCACAGAGCGCAGGCGAGGCCGGGTTCAGTTCAAAAAGCTGCAACTCAAAGCTAGCGTAGCTAGTTACAGGGTGAAGCAATCAGCATTGGAGGCTAGCTCTAAACACTGAAGCTATGCCCCCACCATGACACCAAAAGCCTCCCAGACGTTGGATTTCGCTCTTGAAGAAGAGTTATTTACAATGCTGTATTCTCCGGTAGAGAGCTTCACCTCAGCCATTTCGAATGTGGCGCGCTCAGCAGCAGACTGATGCGGTGCAGATGTTATGATTATGCGCGGGTCCCCGCGGGGGAGAGGTCTGAGGAATCTTTAAACATTAAATTAAATTATTATTATTTAAATATATTTATTATGCAACACCTGCGACCCAACCCGCATCTTCTTTGTTTCACCCAGAACCGCGACTCTGATCCCCGCATCTCCGCCTGTGCGCATCAAAGACGCAAACTCATAGTTCCCACTAAAGTAGGGGTGAGTGTAATAAGGAGGCAAAGTTGACGTTCAGTGTGTTTCCGGGAGCATACAGTTTAAAAAAGTTATTGTTTAATGTTTTAAGGACGTGATGCTACTCAGCCAATCAAATCGGTGCAGTCAGTGAGTAATTTCAAATGGCGGGCTCAAAAAAAAGAAAGGTAGACAGCGAAAACAGAGCATTTCATGACATTTTCTCTTACTGGACCTCTTTGAAATGCAATTGAATACCCCTGCATTATAGCAACACCAACAACAACAACAACAACAATAATAATAATAATAATAGCAATAATAATTGGTAGGGGGAGCACGGCTGTTCTTATGTTCTCTGAGGGGAGGCTCACCTTCCCACACTTTGAAAAACCCTGCTCTAGATGATAGAAAAGGTGCTTTGAAACGTTCTATATCAGCTCTTTTAGCTTAGGAAACACTGGACCTTCCTTTAGCAAAGGAAAGGAGATAGTGCTGCACAACACCTTGCCACCATAACACTTCACGTGACACAACATTTGGCTGCGCATGGAAACATGGATTGTATAGAGAAACGCACACGTTTCAGATAATAATAATAATAAATAATAATGATAATTCATTCTATTAAGGGGCAACTTTCAAAGCACCCAAGGAAACCTTACAATTCATAACATATTCTAAGGAAAGGTTTAAGACAGTACAAAGAATGCAGTCCGGGTGATGTTTTTTAATATGGGGTGCAGATGAAAGGGAGCTGTCCAGAATGACACCAAGATGTTGTGTTTGAGTTGTGCTCTTGATAAGCCATTAAGCCAGTGAGCATCTAGACCGGGTGACGACACTACCTATTGACGCAGCAACCACTGTAAGTTATATTCTTGTTTAATTAGACTTCTCTGTTTCATTTATTCTACTCTGTATAATTGTTCTGTAGTTATTATAGCTAAAACGGCGCTTTTGAGAGATTTTAAATCTCAGATCTGCTCAAGTGAACCTGTTACACAGGTCTCAGTGGGGCACTCAACCCTGCATTACAATATAGGCAGGGCCACTCTGCTGTCGCCCATCAGCTGTAGAGAGTTAACTAATTAGAGGAGCGTGGCCCCACAGCTATGAGAACTCAGCAATCAGGCGTCCATTTTAGGTATCTCTTTCCTGGAGCGTCAGCTTCAGCGTCAGACAGCCGAAGACTGACAAAGACATTGGAGTCCTGCGGGAGTAAGACTGACAAAGACATTCGAGTCCTGCGGGAGTCACGAGGGTGGCAAAGAGGAGGAAACTCCTACTCTGATTGAGCTAATTACCGCTGGTGTCTTATTTTATTTTCTTTAGTTTTCTAGCTCCTCATGCTATAATCATGTGTATTTTCTCCATTCCTGTTCATGTGTCTTCTCGCAATTATCACTGGCCCCGTGTATCTCCTAATCGATATAACCGGCCTGCTCTCGTCTATCCCACATGCTCCACTGAGATCCAACATCTAGTTTCAGGTGGCATGTGGAACTGCCAGTCAGCTGTTCCTAAGGCTGACTTCATCTCTGGCTACGCCTCCCTGCAGACCCTGGATTTCCTTGCTCTCACTGAGACCTGGATTACTCCATTCAACACATCCACCCCAGCAGCTCTCTCCACAGCATATTCCTTCTCCCATACACCCAGACCCACTGGCAGAGGAGATGGCACTGGTCTCCTGCTCTCTCCCAAATGGAGCTTTTCCCTCTTCAAGCTACCTAACTTCACTCCTTCCACCTTTGAATTCCATGCCGTCACAGTAACCCATCCTATACAATTAACCATTGTTGTTCTCTACCGTCCACCAGGCGCCTTGGGGGACTTCTTGGAGGAATTAGATAATCTCCTCTCACACATCCCTGAAACTGGTCCTCCCGCTGTACTTCTCGGAGACTTCAACCTCCAGACAGGGAAGATAGACGAACTAACATCTCTGTTAACCGCCTTTGCTTTCTCACTGTCTCCGTCCCCACCAACTCATAAAGCTAGCAATGTCCTTGATCTCATATTCTCAAGGAACTGCACTACTTCTAACCTCTCTGTAAACCCGCTCCACACATCCGATCACTTCTTCATTTAATTCTCTCTACCCCTTTCCAAACATAACAAACTAATCTCTTCTCATCCTGCACCTGCCCGCCGTAACCTTCGTTCCCTCTCCCCCTCTACCTTTGCCTCATCGGTGTTCTCAGCCCTCCCTTCCTCTGACTCGTTCCAACTCCTGCCTCCAACTCTGCTGCAGAAACTCTCCTCTCTACTCTCTCATCCTCTCTGGACTCTCTCTGTCCTCTCACATCTCGGCAGGCTCGTCAGTCCCCTCCTGCTCCCTGGCGAAATGACGCACTGTGTGCTAATAGAACCGTCCTTAGGGCAGCAGAGCGGAAACGGTGGAAATCCAAACACCATGACGACCTCCTAACCTATCAGGCTCTCCTCTCCTCTTTCTCTGCTTCGATCTCTCAGGCAAAAAGCACTTTCTTTCAAGATAAGATCCAATCTTCCTATTCCAATCCCAAAAAACGATTTTCCATCTTCTCCACCCTCTTGGACCCTCCCAAAGCCCCTCCCCCCTCCTCACTTCTGTCAAGCGACTTTGTTAACCACTTTGAAAAAAAGGTTGATGATATTCGCTCTTCTTTTTCTGACTCACCTTTACTCACCGCTGGGTCACCAGACCCTCCTTCCACCCACACACTAACCTCCTTTTCCCCTCTCTCTCCAAGTGAGGTTCTTACCCTCATTACCTCTGCCCCGCCCTACCACCTGTCCTCTGGACCCTATCCCTTCAAACCTCCTTCAGACTATCGCTCCTGATATTCTACCATTTCTCTCCCATTTCATCAACACTTCTCTAACTTCTCGTCACTTTCCAAACAGTCTCAAGGAGGCAAGAGTAAACCCTCTCCTAAAGAAACCCACTCTCAACCCGTCTGATGTTATAAACTACAGGCCTGTCTCTCTACTCCCGTTCCTGTCTAAAACACTTGAACGCGCTGTCTTTAAACAACTCTCCTGTTATCTCCATCAGAACAACCTTCTGGATCCGCACCAGTCTGGTTTCAAGGCAGGTCACTCCACAGAAACTGCTCTCATTGCTGTCACTGAGGAACTGCACACTGCCAAAGCAGTATCCCTCTCCTCTGTCATCATCCTGTTGGACCTGTCTGCTGCATTCGACAAGGTGAACCATCAGATCCTCCTTAACACTCTCCAAGAACTTGGAGTTTCAGGCTCTGCACTTTCCCTCCTCACCTCATACCTCAAAGACCGTACCTACAGGGTAACTTGGAGAGGGTCCGAGTCCGACCCTTGTCAATTAACTACAGGGGTCCCTCAGGGCTCTGTTCTTGGTCCCCTCCTCTTCTCCCTGTACACAAACTCGCTCGGATCTGTCATTAGCCCGCATGGTTTTTCATACCACTGCTACGCTGACGACACCCAATTAATTCGGTCCTTTCCCCGCTCAGAGACCCAGGTCATCGCACGCATCTCTGCTTGTCTAGCTGACATCTCTCAGTGGATGTCTCCTGGCTGGTCTACCTGCATGTGCCATCCGACCTCTGCAGCTCATCCAGAATGCAGCGGCTCGTCTGGTCTTCAACCTTCCTAAATTTTCCCACACCACTCCGCTCCTCCGCTCCCTTCACTGGCTTCCGGTAACTGCTAGAATCCACTTCAAGACACTGGTACTTGCATACCATGCTGCGAATGGATCTGGCCCTTCCTACATCCAGGACATGGTTAAACTGTATACCCCAGCGCGTGCACTACGCTCTGCATCAGCCAAACGACTCGCTGCACCCTCGCTGCGAGGGGGACCCAAGTTCCCATCAGCAAAAACACGTGGGTTTGCTATCCTGGCTACAAAATGGTGGAATGAGCTCCCCATTGACATCAGGACAGCAGAAAGCCTGCACATCTTCCGGCACAGACTGAAAACTCATCTCTTTCGACTCCACCTCGAGCGATAGAATTACTAACAAAGAACTGCTAACAGAGCACTTATATACTAATAAAGGACTGACTTATCTATAGCCGGTTGAGTAGCACTTGAAATGTTTGGCTCTATGAAACCTGATGTACTTATATGATTCTGTTTTCTTCAAGGTTGTGTCTTCCTTGTCGAATGTACTTATTGTAAGTCGCTTTGGATAAAAGCGTCAGCTAAATGCAATGTAATGTAAAAAACAGTAAAATACGTGTCTCCTGTTCATCAAAACATACCCATCTGTTATGGAAAAATAAAGTATTCCAAAAGTATTCTAAAAGTAATCTGAATACGTTAACTGTATTTGGATTACTTTCAGAGGCATTTATTCAGTATTCAGTAACTGATTACATTTACAACGTAACCCTCTCAACCCTGCATACAACGTAATGTAAAAGAACATGTTATTTCCTACTTTCTGTTTTACGTGTTATACAGGATTACTTGCGTAAAGATTTCCGAATGCATCTTATTGTATTAGTGATTATGATCAAACCAAAGATATCAAATAAATGCTATGAGTACTACTTGTATTTTGCCTGCCGTTTTATATTTTTTCTCAAGAAATTGTTATTCTTGTATTATTTTCATTTTGCTGAAACTTTTATGTTTTAAAATATGCACAGTCTTGTTTTGTTTGATCACTGGGCTTGTTCTTTTTGTGATACTATAACAATACATAAATGTATATTTGTGTTTTAATATTTTGTGTACTGAATTCATTCATCCTCCCATAACCCCCTGCCAAAACGTCACTGTCAGGCGTGGACGGAACTCTGGACGGAACATGGGCTGGTGTCAGTGGAACCCCGGACGGAGCAAGACCTCCAACATGACAGGACATGGTGTTGGCAGGAAATCCGGCGGAGCAGGTGTCGGCGGGACCCCCAAAAGGACAGGATATGGTGTTGGTAGGAAACCCGGCGGAGCACGTGTCGGCGGAACCCCCAACAGGACAGGATATGGTGTTGGCAGGAAACCCGGCGGGGCACGTGTCGGTGGAACCGCCAACAGGACAGGATCTGGTGTTGGCAGGAAATCCGGCGGAGCAGGTGTCGGCGGGACCGCCAACAGAACAGGATCAGGTGTTGGCAGGAAATCTGGTGGAACCCCCAACAAAACAGGACATGGAGTTGGCAGGACCCTCAGCGGAACCCCCAACGCCACAGGACATGGAGTTGGCAGGACCCCCGGGAGAACAGTAGTCGGCAGGACCTCCAACGGCACAGGACATAGGGTTGGCAGGACCCCCGGCAGAACAGTAGTCGTCAGGGCCTCCAACGGCACAGGACATAGGGTTGGCAGGACCCCCGGCAGAACAGTAGTCGTCGGGACCTCCAACGGCACAGGACATAGGGTAGGGACTTGAGAGGGAACTCGACAGGATACTTGAGAGGGAACTCGAGAGGAGACTTGAGAGGTGAATTGAGAGGGAACTCGAGAGGAGACTTGAGAGGTGACTCAAGAGGAGACTTGAGAGGGGACTCGAGAGGGGACCTGAGAAGGAACTTGAGAAGGGACTCGAGAGGTGACTTGAAAGTGAACTCGAGAGGTGACTTGAGAGGGGACTCGAGAGGGAACTTGAGCGGGGACTCGAGGAGGAAACTGAGAGGTGGCTTGAGAGGGAACTCGAGAGGAGACTCGAGAGGGAACTTGAGAGGTGAGTTGAGAGGTTGTTTTAAAAGGGAACTCGAGAGGGGACTGGAGAGGGAACTTGAAAAGGACCTTGACAGGGGACTCGAGAGGGAACTTGAAAAGGATCTTGACAGGGGACTCGAGAGGAGCCTTGAGACGGTCGGTAAGCCGACAGGACACAGGAAGCTGGCATCGGCCGAAGAGCCAGGACAGGAGCCGAAACTGGAGGCGGGACCATGGCTACTGGGGCCGGTAGTGAAGCCGGAACCATGGCTGCTGGGGCCGGTACTGGAGCAGTCTGTAGGTGAGGGAATGCTCCGGGACATAATTAACATGGGATCACTCCGGTCATTGTACGTACTTTGTCTCACAGGAATATTAACGGTCAGATTGAATACAACATCGACCCAATTTCTCCGGTCAATGACGGGAGAGTTTTGAAAGTGACAAAACACTGTTTCACACATTTAAAAACACTTAAACAATTAAACAATGTTTACCCAGGATTCAGGAACCTTCCCTGGCTTGTAAAATGTGGTGATGCGCCCTGGAGGTATCATACTGTTTAAAACATGTATACCCAGGATTCAATCACTTTTCCTGGCTTGTAAAGTGCTGTGAAGCAGCCTGTTCTCTGGGTGCAGTCTGTGGCTCTCACAGCCCGCTTCTCTCTGGCTGCTCTCTCCCTCTATTCACAGCACTTTTCCCCGCCTTTAAGAGACTCATTGCTGGGTGGAAAAGCCTTGATCTCTGCCTATGTGCCTGTGAGTGTGAGACCCTGCTAACAGCAGTAAACCTGCTGCCAGCATTACAAACATATTAATCAGGCATTTTAACACTTTTTTCCATGAAAATTATTTTTATTCACTATCATGGGGCTATATAAATCAAATTCCGGGTAATTCGGAGCACAATTGTACCTTTGACTATTTAAATGTATTTGTATTATATATTTTTGGGCTGTAAAAGTGACATTTCTGGGTGACTTTGTCAGTTTATGGAGCTTAGCCCACAATTCCCGGAGGTTCCATGTCGAATTTGGGAGCTCACCCTTCTTCCCTGCCATGCGCCCCCACCCGTGGAAAGCAGAAAAAAGTAAAGAAAACGGTCAATTATATCTTAAAATAATCAAAAATAAAGTTTTAAAAAATTCTCTAAAAAACGACAGAGTGCCTACAGAGGGGGGCTCAAAAAAGCTCCGGACACTTTTGCACTCCCCCGTTGCATTTTACAACGGAGAGGGGAATCGAGACCTCCCCTCCTCCGTCAAAAAAATGCATTCATGTTTTTCAAGCTACCATCCATACGAAATCGGAAACCCGGTTTTTGAGAGGTGTCTGGAAGAATGCAAGGGGAGTTGTCAGGGAATTATGAGACACTATTTTCGGATACAATTTCTCCATTTTCACCCCTTTCCTCTGGTTCTCCCAAAAGTTAACTTAGACTTTTTCCGACTCTGGAGGAATGTGAGGAGAGTTGTCAGGGGACTCTACCCGGGTTATGAGGCACTATTTTCGGATACAATTTCTCCATTTTCACCCCTTTTCTCTGGTTCTCCCAAAAGTTAACTTAAGACTTTTTCTGACTCTGGAGGAATGTGAGGAGAGTTGTCAGGGGACTCTACCCGGGTTATGGGATACTTTTTTCCATTTTCACCCATTTTCCCTGGTTCTCCAAAAACTTGAATCTGACTATTTTGCCTGTGGAGGAATGACATGGGAGTTGACAGGGGACTCTACCCGGGTTATGAGGCACTATTTTCGGATACTTTTTTCCATTTTCACCCATTTTCCCTGGTTCTCCAAAAACTTGAATCGGATTATTTTGCCTGTGGAGGAATGACATGGGAGTTGACAGGGGACTCTACCCGGGTTATGAGGCACTATTTTCGGATACTTTTTTCCATTTTCACCCCTTTTTTATGGTTCTCCAAAAAGTTAACTCAGACTTTTTTCTGACTCAGGAGGAATGTAAGGGAGTTGACAGGGGACTATACCCGCCTTATGAGGCACTATTTTTGGATACTTTTTTACATTTCACCCGTTTTGTCTGGTTATTTTTATTTTTATTTCTGTTTTGGCCCGTTTCACACCCGGTTCCTTCTGCCGGGGGCACTGCCCGGTCCTTGGTGCCCCCCGACGGCCTTTGTCCAGCCCCCCCCCCCCCCCACCCAACTCGACCGTACATTAACGGATTTTGTCAATTCTTGCTGCGTTCTTCTCCTCTCACCTCACTGATCGAATGGCAAACGCAACCCGCCATCGGAGGGCCTTCGCCAGCCCGGCCTCGTGCCGGTGTTCTGGCGGTCGGTTCCTCCGAACTGCGGGTTTGACTCTGAAGGCCGGGAGGGTGTGCTGCATGGGGGAAACCCTGCATGTCTCTAACCTCCCGGGCCGACCGATATGAAGCTTTTCCAAGATTAACCGTCTGACTCAGGGGTCCCACCACAGGTTCCGCAGCGGGGTGGAAGTTCCACCTCCCCACTTCGCCGCGGAGTGCCAGGCAAACATCAGTTTCACTAATCCTCCAATGTTGCATAGCGGCGTTAGTCGGCTGCGGCATTCAGCAATTGGCCTTGCTCCGGGCACCAGTTCCATCGGGGACCACGGCTCGGTGGCTTCACATGATATAGGGTCGACCCTACTTCATCACAGGCTACCTGTTTGATCCTGCGTAACAACCACATATGCTTGTCTGCAAAGAGGGAACTGCCTGGTCCTGCCCTGGTGTTCCTCTACGGCTAGTGTCAAGCCGTCAGCTGTGGTATCAGCAAATTTGACCCGCCATCGGAGGGCCTCCTCCCCGGGTCCACATGCCGGTGCTTGGCGGTCGGAAGAATTATATTTTGCAGGACATGACGGAGCTCAGGAGTCTGCACTTTGAAGCTCCTGGAGCGGACAAAGATATGTGTATTTGCCTGAATGATGGAAATAAACAAAGAATTATATTTTACAGGACATGACGGAGATAGGTGTATTTTCATAGCTTTTTGGAAATACACCAAATGTGATATTGCAGGGCAATACGGAGCTCATTTACCCATGTGATGTTGTGCAGTACATTACTGAGCTCATTTAACGACATGGAGTACCAGGGGCACTAAGGGGCACTAAGGTCTTACCCGGATGTCCTTATGTGTTTAGTCAGAGTGAGAGTGCTTAAGTTTGGGTACACAGCTTTGCCAGGCGCACCCACCCGTGGAAAGACGAAATATGACAAAACAGTTAAAGTGTGAACCTCCAGCACAGGGGGGGTGCCATGAAGAAGGCCGAATATGGATGCTGATGGGCGGACGGTAAAGCACCGCAAAATCCACCCCCCTTTTAGGGTTTCCAGGGGCATGAGTTTCTGTAGGGTGTGATCATCTGAGTTTAATCCGTGGGGGAGTGCTTAAGTCCGGGGGCCCGGGGTCTCACGGTGTGCGAGGTTATGGAAGTATGCATGTTAGGGAGACATGCTGGAGCTGCTTAGTCCGTCCTTTGGGGCTCTGTGAAGGGCCACAGAGAGGTGGTTTTCGCGCTCTGTCTCCTGGAAGTGTGAAAAAACCTGTTTGCCTTTTGCCTTTGCATGTGAGTGTGAGACCCTGCTAACAGCAGTGAAACTGCTGCCAGCATTACTAACATATTAATCAGGCATTTTAACACTATAGCCCACAATTCCTGGAGGTTCCAGGCCGAATTTGGGAGCTCATAGGCGGCCTGCCATGCGCCCCCACCCGTGAAAAAAAGAAAAAAGTAAATAAAACGGTCAATTATTTCTTAAAATAATCAAAGATGAAGTTTAAAAAAAATCTCGAGTGCCAACAGAGGAGGGGCTCCAAAAAGCTCAAGTCTTCGGCGCTTCGGGCCGAAGCCCCGGGCACTTTTGGACTCCCCCGTTGCATTTTACAACGGAGAGGGGAATCGAGACCTCCCCTCCTCCTTCAAAAAAATGCATTCATGTTTTTCAAGCTACCATCTGCACGAAATCGGAAACCCGGTTTTTGAGAGGTCTCAGAAAAAAAAACCGTCTGTTTCACATCATGGAGGAATGTGTCCGCTTCATGAGTGCTTTGGCTCGGATACAATTGTTGCATGGAGACCCCCAGTATGGTTCTTACCAAAATTTAAGTTTTTGAACTGGTCTCTGGAGGAATGCAAGGGGAGTTGTCAGGGAATTATGAGACACTATTTTCGGATACAATTTCTCCATTTTCACCCCTTTTCTCTGGTTCTCCCAAAAGTTAACTTAGAGTTTTTCTGACTCTGGAGGAATGTGAGGAGAGTTGTCAGGGGACTCTACCGGCCTTATGGGACACTATTTTCGGATACTTTTTTTCAATTTTCACCCCTTTTCTCTGGTTCTCTGAAAAGTTAACTCAGACTTTTTCCGACTCTGGAGGAATGTGAAGAGAGTTGTCAGGGGACTCTACCCGGGTTATGAGGCACTATTTTCGGATACTTTTATTCATTTTCAGGCCCTTTTCCATGGATGAATTGAAAACTTATATTTTTTACATTTTGGTTAATTTGACCCAGTTCTGGTACCCGCATTGCCTGGAGGATAGGACCAAGAGATGACAGACTCTCTGGCCGCCTCACAAGTCACTATTGTCGGACACTTTCTTTGCTTTACCCCGGTTCTATCACTCTTTCCTCCTTTGACCATAAAACGTGTTTCCTGCTGGGGTACTGCCTGGTTCCGGGGCACCCCAAACCCTCTCATGGTCGGGGCACCATGAATTGATGCATCTGACCCAATTTTGCCATCACCAGCCCCGCGTTGGTGCGGAGGTGGGACCATTTAACCCGGTGGTAACCCAAGTCCTCCCTTGGTCCGTGTACCAGGCATTGAAGCATTGGACCCATTGTTGCAATCACCGGTTACGCCAATGCATATAAACGGAGAAACAGAAAATAATTTAAATACAATTCACTGTTTCTGTTTTAGTAAGGATGTCGTCCGAATGCCCGGTGGGCAGACTCTTCTATCTGGCTTTGAACAAGTACCTTAAGCACAAACATGCAGTGCGGAACTTGGAGGAAAGAGGCATCATTCTTAAAATGGCCAGTGGCAGAATAAATGTTCGGAACAAACCCTGTCCCATCACAGGGTGTTCGTATGCTGGGAAGAGACTAGACCGTCATGTAACTCATGACCACCCTGAGTTCTCCCGAGATGAGGCACATCAGGTCCTGGCAAGGCTGAAGCAAAGTGTGCCCCTGCAGTTGCGTCCCAGACTAATCTCATCATTGGAATGGCTACATCATTGGATATAGACAATGAGGAGGAATACCCGGTGCACCCTCCACCCTTCTCCCCACATACCGAGTGTGACGAAGAGGACTGCAGGCAGGTGATGCTGGAAAATGTGGCATTAAGGGCTCCGAAGGATGCCCTCATTGATGAGGTGAAGACCCTGTGCTCCAGGCTGAAAAAGGGGATAAAACCCAGGAAGCAGAGTGCCACTGCTGCTGTGCTTGAGGAAGAGGAAGAATGTATATGATTTAAGGGCCTGGCAATCTCAAGTACCTCCGGCATAAACACACTAGCCTCCGGCAGCAATACCCCTCTCAAGACCCTGGCCAAGACTGTCATGCGGTCCGCAGAAGCCTCCGGTAGTGAGACCCCTCTCAAGACCCCAGTCAAGACTGTCATGCGGTCCCCAGCAGCCTCCGGCAGCAATACCCCTCTCAAGACCCCGGTCAAGACTGTCATGCATTCACCAGAAGCCTCCGGCAGCAATACCCCTCTCAAGACTGTCATGCGGTCCCCAGAAGCCTCCGGTAGTGAGACCCCTCTCAAGACCCCGGTCAAAGACTCTCATGCGGTCCCCAGAAGCCTCCGGTAGTGAGACCCCTCTCAAGACCCCGGTCAAGACTGTCATGCGGTCCCCAGCAGCAATACCCCTCTCAAGAACCCCGTTCAAGACTGTCATGCATTCACCAGAAGCCTCCGGCAGCAATACCCCTCTCAAGACTGTCATGCTGGTCCCCAGAAGCCTCCGTTAGTGAGACCCCTCTCAAGACCCCGGTCAAAGACTCTCATGCGGTCCCCAGAAGCCTCCGGTAGTGAGACCCCTCTCAAGACCCCGGTCAAGACTGTCATGCGGTCCCCAGCAGCAATACCCCTCTCAAGACCCCGTTCAAGACTGTCATGCATTCACCAGAAGCCTCCGGCAGCAATACCCCTCTCAAGATAGTCATGCGGTCCCCAGAAGCCTCCGGTAGTGAGACCCCTCTCAAGACCCCGGTCAAGACTCTCATGCGGTCCCCAGAAGCCTCCGGTAGTGAGAGCCCTCTCAAGACTGTCATGCGGTCCCCAGCAGCAATACCCCTCTCAAGACCCCGTTCAAGACTGTCATGCATTCACCAGAAGCCTCCGGCAGCAATACCCCTCTCAAGATAGTCATGCGGTCCCCAGAAGCCTCCGGTAGTGAGACCCCTCTCAAGACCCCCGGTCAAGACTCTCATGCGGTCCCCAGAAGCCTCCGGTAGTGAGAGCCCTCTCAAGACTGTCATGCGGTCCCCAGCAGCAATACCCCTCTCAAGACCCCGTTCAAGACCGTCATGCATTCACCAGAAGCCTCCGGCAGCAATACCCCTCTCAAGACCCCGGCCAAGACTGTCATGCGGTCCCCAGAAGCCTCCGGTAGTAAGACCCCTCTCAAGACCCCGGTCAAGACTCTCATGCGGTCCCCAGAAGCTTCCGGTAGTGAGACCCCTCTCAAGACCCCGGTCAAGACTGTCATGCGGTCCCCAGAAGCTTCCGGCAGCAATACCCCTCTCAAGACCCCGGTCAAGACTGTCATGCGGTCCCCAGAAGCCTCCGGTAGTGAGACCCCTCTCAAGACCCCCGGTCAAGACTGTCCATGCAGTCCCCAGAAGCCTCCGGTAGTGAGACCCCTGTATGCCAGAAGACCTTATAGTCTGTCTACAATAAGCTGAAAGCTAATCTGGCTAAGGACTGGCCCTCTCCCCCAAATCACTGGTCCACTGGGAAGGGACGGGGGAATACCATGTGTGAAATCACGTTGCCTCAAAGCATGGAGACGTACATTCAGACATACAGGAATCATTGTGAGGGTGTCACACCAACAGTAAAATGGAAAGAAAATTGTCCAAGATCAGCCGGATAAAGAACTTCCTCGTATTCATGGCCCATGGTGTTAACCGGCTGTCAGATTGGCTGTTCCTAAAAGACACGAAGAGGGTCCGTGGCTGGAGCGAGTATATTGCAAAGTCGGGCCGGGCAGCCACAACATCGCTGTTGTTCCTGAAGAATGTGAACCATTTCCTGAGGTACTTGTCTGAGTCAAAGCTCTGGGGGTGCAGGCTCACCCAGTCTGATATGACCCACATTATCAGAGAGGTGACAGCCAACATGAACGACTTGAAAAAGTCTGTCACTGTCCACCAGCTTAAGGTGAAGAAGAACAAGCTGGATCGTCTGCCGAGCCAGGCGGAGCGCATCCCTGATCTCCTTGACCTGATGGCTAGCAATCCGACCTCAATCACCCAGTACCTGCTATATGGCTATCTAACCCTCCATTGGAGCCTCCTGTATGGCCACCGTCCGGGTGTGGACGCAAACATTACCAACACTGAGGTCTTTGAGGCGGACAGAAGGGGCACTGCTGAGGGCTACATCATCCACGTGCAGGATCACAAGACTGCCAAGAGATTTGGCGAAGCACAGCTGGTGCTTACAGTAAAGGAGTTTAGCTGGGTCATGCGGTGGATGGGGATAAAAGAGGGCTTGTCGGGTCCTCAGAATGAATTCTTCCTTTTCACAACGGGGAAGCATGCCTCCAAGAACCTGAACGCTCACTTGAAGAGGGCTTGGGCTGATGCTGGGCTAGAAACAGCCGTCACCTTCACAATCCTGCGCACTGCCCTGGCTGACAATATCAAGCATCACCAAGATCCAGAAAGCAGGTCGATTCTCGCCAGGTTTATGTGTTACGACGTAAGCACTGCAGACCGGTTCTACGCGAATACGCCTGGAATAAAGAAGGGATTGAAGATCTGCTCCATGTTCAGGGTGGCAGCAGCAGCAGCAGCATCATCGGAAGGAGGTCTACCGCCGTCAGATACCTCCGAAGAGGGCTCAGGGGCGGAGAGCAGCGATACCTCTTCTTCAGGGCCGGTTGATACTCCTGATGAGGGGGGTAGGGGCCATGGACTCAACCTTTTTTACCCGGTGCACCGTACAAGTTAGACGGCTAATATGGCCCCCGGGACCTGCTAATCATGTTTTTATTATGTGTATTATGTATATTGTGTATACTGTTTTTGTAAAAATCGTGTGATAATTAAATAAATAATAAAACATTTGTATAACCTTGAAGGTTCCCAGGGGTAGATACAGTGCCAGGTATCAGACTATTTAAACAATGTTTACCCAGGATTCAGACACCTTCCCTGGCTTGTAAAATGTGGTGATGCGCCCTGGAGGTATCAGACTATTTTAAACAACTTTCCCCCGCCTTTCAAACACTTATTCCTGGGTTTTAGCCTGTCATTTTGCACGATATCATTTAACATTGAACCTCTCCTGGAAATGCACATATTCTGTGCATTTACAGGAGAGGTTCAATAATAAATGATATTGTGCAAAATGACAGGCTAAAACTCTCTTCCAGACGATTAAAAACACTTTTCCCGACCATTTAAACATTATTTCTGGCTTGTAAAGTGTAGTGATGAGCCCTGGTAATACCAGACTATTTAAAGGGTTACCAGGAGCATGAGAATATCCTCCACAGAAGGGTGGTGGTGGTGGTGAACCTGGTGGTGCCGTGAAGAAGGCCGAATATAGATGCTGATGGGCTGACAGAAAAGCACCACCTTTAAGTGTTACCAGGGGCATGAGAACATCCTCCACAGGAGGGTGGGTGGTGTTGCCGTGAAGAAGGACGAATATGGATGCCGATGGGCGGACGGTAAAGCACCGCAAAATCCACCCCCCCTTTAAGATTACCAGGTGTGCAAGGTTATGGAAGTGCGCATGTGAGGGAGACATGCTGGAGGTCATTAGTCATTAGTTCGTCCTTTGGGGCTCTGTGACGGGCCACATAGAGGTGCCATTACTGGTCTCTCTCCTGGAGGTGTGAAATAAGCAGAGTGCTCATGTGAGGGAGACATGCTGGAGGTCTGTAGTCCGTCCTTTGGGGGTCTTGGAGGGGCCACAGAAAAGTGATTTCCCCAGTCTCTGTCCTGGATGTCTGAAATAACCTGAGTCCCCATTTCAGGGACACATGCTGGAGGTCTCTCTCCCGAGAGTGGACGTCCATTGCCTCTAAATAGAGGTACAATTAGGTCTGTCACTTTGGGTAACCGCACCACTGTCAGACGTCTCCCGAGAGTGGACGTCCATTGTCTCTAAATTGGGTGAGGGATCAAACGATTCATCTTTTCAGCCAGTTGTTGCAGCTGTGTAGAGATGTTTTCTTGAATCTCTGCCTGGCGTCCTCTCAGCTCTTGTATTCTCTGGGTGGTTATACCCAGCTGTTCCTCGTGATGAATCATTTTCACGCCGTGTGCTGAAAGAGCGGCGTGAAGTGTTCTTGGGTCGGCTGGGTCCATAATGGTCAGTTTGTTCTGTTAAGAACTCAGACACTTAGGAGGTAGGACCCAATTGCACGACCCGGGAGACAGAGGTAAAGTATTTGTAAGATACTTTATTTTATCAAGAACAGCAAAAATGAACAACAAAAAATGGTCTCTATCAATCTCTAGCTGAGATGACAAAAATGGAGAACAAAATGAAATCACTCACGTAGTGAGAATCAAAACTTTTACAAGAGCCTACTATTTGATTGGTTTTAGATAGGCACAACATGTTTGCTGACCTTATTTTCCTGTTCTATGTTAAAATAAACAATTTTCAGTGGTACCGCTGAGAAAGAGTAATCTTTTTTGGTCATGGAAAATTAGGTAAAGATCATGGAGAAGTCATTGAAAAATCATTGGAAATCATTGGTGAAAAAGTGTAGGAACCGGATTACGGAAGAGCAATAATCGAGGAACCACCAGACCATCCTCCGGTGAAATTCTCAGCCACTCACCTCGCCCCCTTACCGTGTATCGCTCACTGATTGAATGATGTAGCGCATGCACTGATCTGATGCTTCTTAACAGCAGAGCAGTTTAACAGCGGAGTGCAAATAACACATTCAACTCACGGGAGTCACTCCTTCGTTTATACAGTGTTTTGTTTCAATTAATGTATAATTTAGATAAAAATACGTGATATATCGGAAAAACAAAGTGGAGAAATCATTTTATTCATTTATTGGAAAAAATGTCATGATCTCCAATTCATTTTTATTATGAACACAATCAAATTAAAAGAGAGACAGATTTAATGTCTGTCAGCAGGAACAGCTTTTTTCGTTTTACATTTTTATTTATTGTCATTTTGTCAGGGTTGGGGGAAAATCAGGACCCAAATGCACTCAAGAGGACAAAAAGGTCAGGTAACAAAAAACGAGCTTTAATAAAAAGCAGATGACAGGAAAAACAAGAAACTTAACATTAACAAAACCGGGGAGCAGGACAGACAGGAACACATTTACAGAAGGGAACAGGCAGGTAATACGGACATAGAAGACGAGCAGGTAACATGGACTTAAAAAAAATGTTTTTTTAAGTCCATGTTACCTGCTCGTCTTCTATGTCCGCAGGTATCATGGATAATAATTGACGACCAGGTAACATGGACCAACATGGAGGGTGACAGGAAAGACGACAATCTGACATAGAGCACAGGGGAAGTCAAGATTAAATACACAGAAGGGTAATCATAGGACAAGAGACACAAGGGCAACAGGTGAACACAATCAGACACAGGAGGGCAAACACAGGAAGGAAGACCAGACACGGGGAAAACAGTACTTCAAAATAAAACCATGACTAAACACACAAAACTAAAATCATGACACATTTCCATTCAGTCACAGCAGAGACATGAATTACGTGATTTGTCTCAGTTTAACAGCCAACTCAAGTGTAAGTGCCGTTACTTAATTTTATGCCTACAACACTGTCATATACTTCATACATAGGAAGAGTTGTCCTCTTTTGATTGGTTATGTATATGTTTGGGTGTAGTGCTGGAGGTTTCTTGTTGGAGCACAGGCGAGTCTGGAAGAAATTAAAATCAATGTTTAATGACATAATTTAGTTTAAACATACAGTATGTTTAAAACAATTTTATTTTGAAAACATTTCCGGTTAACATTTGTCTGTGGCTAACATTGTCGCTAAAGTTTATTTTGAAAAGCTTTACCGGAAGAAGTCTCCGGATATCAACAGTGAGCTTAACTTCCGGTTTTATGTTAGCAACGATTACAGCCGTTAAAATGCATTAAATAAAAAGTCATGAAAGAGAGTATGAGGAGAAAAGGCGTGTGGAGTTATACAATGAAGACACTAAGTATAAATCCTCTGTTTTACGCGATATCGGACATAGAAGATAGCGGAGGGAGTAGGGGTGTAACGGTATACGTATTCATACCGAAATTACTCGGTATGGGCCCTTCGGTTCGGTACAGGTGTGTACCGAAGTGTACCGAACGAATATAACGTTAAACGTAAAAAATTGAGACCATGAACAACTTTTTGGAAGTAATCTCAGGTGCTGCGTCGCAGCGTTCAGTGTAATTTGCTCACAGTCATTTCATTGGACGAAAGGCATACTATGAAAGTTGGTCACAGGGATGCGTTCATATGTAGTCAGTAATTTGAGGAACTGTCGAAATGGCGAACGCAGATAAAGTTGAGCTCGAAAATCCTCCAGCATCATTGAAGTCTCCGGTTTGGGAACATTTTGGTTTCTCAGTTACGTACAAGGATGACGGACAAAGACAGGTGGACCGAACCAACGCTGTTTGTCGGCATTGTTCAACTAACATTGGTTACGCGGCTGGCAATACTTCTAACTTGCACACTCATTTGAAAACGCATCACCCGAACGTGAATATCACCGGTACCAAAAGACTGAAGTGCAAACCCAACTCCCGCTAGCATTTAAGCCTCCACCACTCGCAAAAAGTTCAGACCGAGCCAAAGCTATTACAAACGCCAAATATCCTTATGTTGCCATGTTAGCAAAGCGCTACCTGGCTGTATCTGCTACCTCTGTCCCTAGCGAGAGGGTGTTCTCCACAGCAGGAGACATTGTTAGTGCCAGCAGATCTGCCCTTTCGGCAAGCAATGTGGACAAGTTCATTTTTCTTTAAAAAAACATGAAAATACAATGACAAGCAGCTCCTAATGTCAAACTGGCTGCTTAGGTACTAGTACAGTACAGTTCAAATACAGATTATTTACCGCACCTTAATGTTTATTTTATTATATTTTGTATTTATTTGAGTGAATACATTATTCGCAGTTTAATAATAATTAAAAAACCCCAAAAATATATTTTATGTTGTGATCATTTTTTCTGCTGTACCGAAAAGGTACCCAACCGTGACCTAAAAACCGAGGTACGTACCGAACCGAAATGTTTGTGAACCGTTACACCCCTAGGAGGGAGGTCCCCCGATACCAGCTGTCCCCACTACACCTCTGTTTGTTTCATTACCACACTATTTAATTAAAGTAACCAATTTGACCCTTTCAGAGACTCCGTTAGTCTCTTTATTTTAAGCTTCTCTCCTGGACGCGAGAGAACCAGCACAGATCTTCAAGTCCACGCCTCTTGGCTTCACGAGGTCCGACAGATCCAGCCTTCGTCCCAGGATGTAACATGCCCTACTCTATTCTACCTTCTCTCCTGTCACGTGCTGTTCTCTGCATCTGGCTTGGTGCCTGGCACCACTGACCCCTCATGAACCTCTGTGAATAACTCAATGCATAATGTAAATAACGTAGCAGAAATGCAGTTCCTTCCTTATGTTTTTGCTCACTATTAACACTGTCATGAAGCTCACTTCTCTTCATAGTTTAAGACCTTTTGGTAGCATATTATTCATAAACATTTATTTATGAACAAGCAATAATATCCTTCAGGACGCAGGGATGGAAGTTAAGAGAAGTGAGACGCAGCTTAGGTTGAACCTCTGCAGCCTGCGGGAAGAAGAAGAGGCCGCTGTCGAGCTGTTTTGGTAATGGTGTTTGTGTGAAGAATCCATGTCAGGTCCTCAGTGATGTGGACACCGAGGAACCTGAAGCTGCTGACTCTCTCCACCGTAGTCCCATTGATGGCGATGGGGGCGTGTCCCTCTCTCTGCTGCTTCCTGTAATCCACAATCTGCTCCTTGGTTTTGCTGATGTTGAGATGGAGGTTGTTATCCTGGCACCAAGATGTCAGGGTATCACTTGAACCCTGAGAACAGGAGACACTGAAAAGAGTCAAGGGAAGCTTATAAAAGTTTACAGCATTTAATTACACAAAAGATGTGGTGATGTACAAATGACATTTGCGAGTGGAGGAGCTCTCCCCATGCGTCCGGTCAGCCGAGGTCAGGGAGGAAAAAGAGGTCGATTCTTGGCTTGCTCTTCCTGTTGTCATCTGAGGTCTTCTCCTATTGGCCGGCGTCGTCGAGGGGGCGGGTCCAATTCAATTCCTGCCTTTTTCGTTGCTAAATTACATCATTCTGGTGTCTGTTGTTATTTAAACATAAAACGTAATATCGGCGTCAATAAATGAGTGTTAAACCCAGTGTGTTTAGGGTACAACATCACGTCATTTCACCTTCAATTCACGGTTTGAAAACGTAGCATTTCGCCACATGCTAATGCTAACCGGAAATGACGAAATTCACTAGCGGAAAACCAGTGTGAAAATTCGGTTTTTAGAATAAAACAGATTTAAATTAAATACAGTGTATTTAATTCAAATTACGCCATATCAACATTGATTTTTATTTCTAACAGAAACCCATCAGCAACATCCTGGTGAACGTTTACTGAATACTTATTTAGTGGGAATGCATTCCAACTATCTGTTATTCTACGGACGACTTATTTTGGCCCTCTTCTCCTCCCACATTGAACATTGCAGAAACTCCGTTCAAACATCAAAACGTTCAGCTCGGTCGGGAATCACAGGCTATTACTTTTCTCATTCATAACTTTCATAATTCCAGAGATACATCCCATAATACATCACATTTTTAACCATTGAAGTCAATGGAGAGATTCTTCAGACTTCAACAAATCTTCATGCGACTTCAACTGCTAACTGCTCCTTCATACTTTCACTCAGAAACCTCATTCCAACTTTAAAATGTTACACATCTTTCTGACATTATTCGTGTAAAACAATGTTTAAATCTGATTCTTACTTTTAGAGATATTAAACATTGTTCAGACTTTGTTTTAGAGGTTTTCTTCAGATTTTAACATTAACTAGAGAATGCAATTCCTGAAGAAATTGCTAGTGGGAATGCTTTTATGCTGAAAAGCTGACGCTAAACTGCTATGCTGAAATGTAATGTGTAAGAAGAAAGTGAATCATTTAGATTCAAATTAAATGTGTAAGAAGAAAGTGAATCATTTAGATTGAAATTAAATGTGTAAGAAGAAAGTAAATAATTTAGATTGAAATGATACATGAACACTGGGGGCTTGAATGTGTGATGAGAGAAGAAAATAAAGTAAAAAGGCTTGGAAAAGCAGCAGAATATTTGAACCGCAAACTTCTGAACTAAGTTGATGGCGAATGATCTGTCGCCATGGCAACGGCATTTGATGACACCCCATAATACGCTTAGATGCGTTGATGGCTGCATCGTTACCAAACCTGTGAAGTATTGGGCTGTTTGGAGTATTTTCACTGAAGTTATGAGAAAACTGTGTTTCCAGGCGAGCATGTTGTTGCCATGGTAACGGCAATTGAAGAAATCTCAAAACTGTCTCGTAGATGTCTTCACTGCTGGACTGTTAGCACACTTGAGCACTTTTTGAACATTTTCATAGGAGTTATAGCGATGTTGTCCGTAGAATAACAGTTAGTTGGAATGCTGTTAACAGCATTCCCATTAACTAGAATGCGTGATGTCACAGCTAGAGGGTAGAACATCTTGAAATGTGCCTTCATATATTTTTTTTAAACTGCCATAATTCCCAAACCCTACATTCCTGAGACATAATTTATCATGACAAACGTAGGAAAACATCTCGTAGCTTGAAAAATGACAAATAATGAAGCAAAAATAATTAAACAAAATGCCTCTTGAGGGCATGAAGTGACACAAACTTTCAACATGCCTCCATTAAAGCCCATTGTAATTTCAGGCAGATATTTCCTCACGGCAGCAGCCGCACACCTTTAGTTAAACTGCCAAAAAGGCCACATTATTAACCCCAAAGTACACACAAATTATACTTCAGATACTAAACTTCCTTGACATGCTTCACGTTTTGAAATTTCACAGATATCTGTTACGGTTCTTCCACAAAACGTTCACATGTAAGAGGTTTATCTCTCATTCAGAACAATGGAAACCTGTGATCTCTACAGAGCTCGTTAGTTCAAATATAAACACCTGTGTAATGGAACACGATGATGTCATCGCTCCAGCTGACATGCTCAGAGCAGCAGACTTCAGATAGCAGTGTGCTAACAGTCCAGCCGTGAAGACATCTACGGGACAGTTTGGAGAGTTCTTCAAATGCCGTTGCCATGGCAACACATTGCTCGCCTTGAAACACAGTTTTCTCATAACTTCAGTAAAAATACTCCAAACAGCCCAGAACTTCACAGGTTTGGTAACGATGCAGCCATCAACGCATCTAAGCGTAGTATACGGTGTCATCAAATGCCGTTGCCATGGCGACAGACCACTCGCCATGAAACACAATGTGGCTGTAAGTCCAATGGACACGGTCCAATCGTCCCCCAATCTTCACTTGTATATCACCGGTCCATGCCTCAACAGCTCTACGCCAAATCTGAGATCTCACCATATGCCGTTTGCATGGGAAACATAAAACATGATGTCGCTATAACTCCTATGAAAATGTTCAAAAAGTGCTCAAACTTCATATGTGTGCTAACAATCCAGCAGTGAAGACATCTACGGGACAGTTTTGAGATTTATTCAAATGCCGTTGCCATGGCAACACAATGCTCGCCATGAAACACGGCTTTCTCATAACTTCAGTGAAACTGCTCCAAACGGCCCAAAACTTCACAGGTTTGGTAACGATGCAGCCATCAACGCATCTAAGCATATTATTGGGTGTCATCAAATGCTGTTGCCATGGCGACAGATCATTCGCCACCAAGTTAGTTCAGAAGTTTGCAGTTCAAATATTCTGCTGCTTTTCCAAGCCTTTTCACTTTATTTTCTTCTCTCATCACACATTCAAGCCCCCAGTGTTCATGTATCATTTCAATCTAAATTCTTCACTTTCTTCTTACACATTACATTTCAGCATAGCAGTTTAGCGTCAGATTTTCAGCATAAAGCATTCCCACTAGCAATTTCTTCAGGAATTGCATTCTCTAGTTATTATTGTTGTTGTTGCTATAATGCAGGGGTATTATTATCCAGTAGGTCCTTACCTACTGGCCTAGTCAAATCAAAGTGGTTACTTTTTTTTGGCTGGGCAGTGTAGTTTTACAGACCGTCTTATTTGATTTTCTCAGGACTTAAAACTGTTTTTTGGGGGCAGAACCCCACAAAGAAAAAAACATATTTACACACGTAAGGTCGTCATCTTAACAGTTTGTTATGCTCATCGAGTCATCCGTGAGCAGAGCATCAAGTTGGCATGCCTATAACAGCTGAATGCGGCGATTACCATCTTGTTCAGCAAAACGCCTCACAAACTTATCTGATCTAAAGCTTTAGTGCGTTTTGATTCAATGCTGAGTACAGCCAAACTTGACAGGCTCTTCTCTGTCACCTCATTCCTTCCGTCTACTTGGGTCCGAATGCGCCGTCCCGTTCAAATGAAATCGCCGCCAATCACATTTCCTCGCTCGGGCCAGGGCCGCGGGAGGGGTTGCAAGGCTTGCGTCTTGTGCTGCATTCACTAGCACTCGGACATTAGGGATTTTCTCTCATAAATGTCCGATGAGCCACAACTTTTATTTCAAAACAAAGCTGAGGTTTTCTGCCAGACGCTGTGTCCTCTTTCACTTTAGGTAACTTCACAAAAAATCGATCCATGTTGCCGCTCGCATAAAGTTAGCTGAAGTTAACTAGCTAGATTTCACTGTTTCTCGTAAAATAAATTCTCACGCTGCGCCTCCCCCGAAGCTCTCTGGCGCCCCCAGGGGAGGCGCACCTCATACTTTGAAAACCGCTGATGTAGGGCATTGGTTACACACATCTGCTGTCCAGAAGGATTTTATTGTTTTTCACCAAATTTCTGAAACCATTTGTATCTGACACTGATGGTGTGAATTGTCCTGTAAATAATTCTCCAGCCTTTTTCAAACACCAAGTGAGACAAGAGTTACTTTGCTGTGCTTTCATTGCACATACCGGTGAACTGCATCATAAAACTGTTGGGTGTAATACAATTTATTCAGGGATAATTACAGAGCGGTACTCAGGAATACCTGGTTCTTTTTATTGGACCACTCGTTGCAGTTTTACTTTTTTTATTAAGGGCCAACCATGCTTGTTTTGTACATTTGTGAAAACTCTCCCATAGGCTTAAAATCAGAAATAGGACGCTTATTTTTCTATTGGAGGAGAAACAAGAGAAGCTTAACTGGTGAGCTGGTTGGCTTTTAATGGATAGGACTCAATATCCATATTAAAGGTGGGGTAGGTAAGTTTGAGAAACCGGCTCGAGATACACTTTTTGTTATATTCCATGGAATGCTCTTAACATCCCGATAGCAATGAATATCTTAAGTGCTTTGACAAAATATCCATAAAAAAATGTCATCTGTGGAAGCCGTAGTGCTGTAAAAAGCACGACCAATCATTTTAGCCTGGCCGGTTAAAGTAACTGGATGGCCTATACCTGCCTGTCAGCCTTCCATCTGTGCACAAACTTATCTCGTGCCCTCATTGGTCATGTGCGCGTTCGTGTGTGTTGGAGGAGGGGCTCTGTAAGGAAGTGGCAGATTCTTTCCGGTTGTGTATTTTCAAATTCTAGCGCACTCGAGCTGGTTTCTCCAAAATTACCTACCCCACCTTTAACTAATAATCAGGGTTCGTACAGTCATTAACCTGTTGAACCCCTTGCTCACCTTAGCTGTTATTCTGATCAAAAGTCATGTTCAATGGCATTAAAACGAGAAAAAACGCGTCACTCTCACTCCTTATTTGGTAACCTGTGTGTGTATGTGGAACTTTCCCTCGATTCCATTGGCTTTGACGGTTAAAAAGATATGTCAATCATCAAAATCGACCAAGGGGGGCCAGAGATATGGAAAATCCACCCAAATAACCCCAGAAGAGGGTTTTTTTGCTAAATCAAATATCCCTTGTTTTGCATCAATCTTGATACAGGGTACTTATTATATGTTGTACTTTGGATTCCTAAAGCTTTTAGTCTACTAACCCATCATCCAAGGTTAGTTTTCACTATAAGTAAAAAATAATCTTTGGACGGACACTATAATTTACAGTTTTTTACTATGTTCAATCTGAATTTTCTTTAAAATAAAAAACACCTATATTGATTCTGACTTTTCTACATCCAACTCACAGGTTTATCATTACTTTGAAAAAAAAGATTATTAATGTAACCCTTTTAGAAGGGAAGATATTTGTTCTGGGAATGTCATTTTCGAGCCTGAGACCTGGAAAACAGGCTTGGGGGTCAACAGGTTAAAAACCTGGAAAAGTCATGGAAATTCAAAATGAAAATTCCAGGCCCTGGACAAGTTATGGAAAATAATATTTTTCCCAAAGTTTTGGAAAAGTCATGGAAATTTAACTAAAGTTGCGTCAAATATAATTTACATTTGATCTAATCGCCAAAATAATCTGCGGTCGCGAGCTGTTATGTGCCATCATGACGCGCATGGTGTTCTTTTTTAATATATGAAGTGCAAGCTGTGTGCTTGAGTCTTCCTGCCTGTCGGCTGAACTCTGCTGCTCCGGGATGAGGGTCTAACTTCAGCAGCTACATTATCTACGATGCGTTCGTTAACAGAGACCGGGACAGCGCGCAGACCAGCCAGCCGCCTAAATACGGCAGGACCTTCGCACCCTGCGCCTGCAGGGTTTCGAGAGCTGCCGCCACGACCCTGGTGAATACCCTTGGAGAAAGGGAGAGACCAAAGGGAAGCACCCGGAACTGGTAGTGTCGGCCCTGAAAGGCAAACCTCAAGAACTTCTGGTGGTGAGATGCAACTGGCACGTGGAAGTAGGCATCCCTCAAGTCCACGGTTGCGAACCACCCCCCCTGTGCATGTGCTGTGGTCAGCATATGGAATGGCAGCACCGTCAGGAATCTGTTAATTCCTCTGAGGTCCAAGATCAGGCGAAATCCGCCGACTTTCTTCCTCACAAGAAAGTACGCCGAGTAGGACCCCCCGGGCTGAGCAGAGGGTCTACTGGCTCGATTGCACCCTTGGCCAAGAGGACGGACAGCTCTTGGGCCAGAGCTAAGGCCTCTGCCGGATCACTGACAACTGTCATTTTGACCCGGCCGAAGGCTAGGGGCCGGAACTGCAGTTCGTACCCCTGGGTTAAGGTGAGTACAGACAGCCCAGTAACTGAGCTGCTGCTGGGAAATCAGCAGATGACAGGCCCCAAGACTTCGGGGCCTAGCCCCCCCGGCCCTGAGGGTGGCACGAAAGCCCCCGGGAGGCGGATGGGTGGGCCGCTGGGACCTCCGCAGACCACCACTGTAAGCTGGTGGCTGAGTGCGGCTGCTAGAGGAGCCCATGGGCCTGCTGGGAGTGGGCACAGACCTATGCAGACCCGAGAGCTGCTGCCTGGTCCGCCTGGCTTGGGCAGCATTCTCCAGTGCCTACAGGGCAGCTGCCCCAAAGAGCTCCCCTGGCTCGACTGGCACACTATGGAGGCAGTGTTTCCCCTACATTGTCTTGGACACATGAACGAGTTAAGAAATACACATGCCAGATGACCGTAAACACCAAACTGCTTTATTGTTGACTCATCAATCAGGATGTAAGCACTAGAAAAAGGCTTCATGTAAGAACTTTTTACAACAACAATGTATATATGGACAGCAGCAAGAGGAAGAGGGAGGATAGGAGAGAGGGAGGATGAACTGAAGTTGAAGAGTTATTTGCAGCATAACGGTTGGAGCTGTGTGACCGTCAGGCTACAGGTGATGATTATTCTGCAGGATGATGAGGGGCTGTGACCCAGTGAGGTGGTCAAATGCAGACTAAGAATTTTTCTTTCCTCTGTTTTTTCTAAAAAGATTGTTTGAATGTATTTGTCCTCAAAGTTTTCCTTTCACTTTACTGTATTGAACAGAGGCATCATTTTTGTTTACACAACTGTAACTATGGCCCAATTCCAAATCACACCCTACCCACTCCCAATCCGTGACGGAGTGAACTCCGTGGCGGAGTGACACTCGCAGCTCAATGAGGCTCCCTCCTTTCAGATGGAGGGAGTAAATACAGCGGCAAGCTTGTACTATAAGTGAAGTCTGTGCCATTTGGTGCAAATGTTTGGTTTTGGTGTGTTTATGTAGTAGGGTGCAGTGCTTCATTTTGAAAGATATATGAGGTGTTTTGCACTTTGGATGTGTGGTTTTGTGAATTGTGTTTATTGTTTTGAGAAAATTAGCCCTGTTGTCAAAACATTTGTTTTAGCAATTGAAAAAAACTGTAAATCATTATGCTTTGTGAGGTTTTTGTGTGTTAGCAACTGAAACAAAATATAATGTGGTTCAGCGGCGTTTACCCACCGCTGAAGTGCTGCTCGACCACGTTTACTGACGGCAGCGGCCGCTGGAAAGCAGTAATTCACTGTGTGACTGTCACACAAGCAACTAATGCATATCCCCCATCCCCATAAGTTAATGTGTTTCCGTTTGAATTGACGCTTTTTGGAATAACGCCGTTATTAAAGAACAAAAATCAACAGGAAACAAATATTTGTCTTCAACGGGAAATAACAGCGAACGGATGGTCATTAAAAGTAAGGTAAAAACATACAGCATCGCACTATGCCTGGTAAGTGTTGCCTCACTTTATATTAGTGTGTATTTTATAAGTGTGTGGTCGCGTTATAGTGACTTTGCTTAGCACCCCTGCTCCCGCATCTGACGTAAACGTGGCGTATTTGGTTCTTGGTTTCTGTACGGGTCAGATAAGAACTGGTTTTTCGTGACCAAGAGCTGCATTACAGACAGAGTGTCACGATCTTAGTTGTATGTCACGGTTTTGTTTGGTCTGTCTTGTCATGGTTTTATTTTGCAATTCTGTTCTCCCGGTGTCTTGTCTTCCTCCCTGTATTTAGTCTTGTCTCTTCCTGTGTTCAGTGTTGGTTCATTATGTGTCATTCATGTCTCCCTTCATGTTGGCCATAGTCACCTTTTGTTTGGATGCTACCTCGTACCTGTTCATGGATTCTTGTTTTTTCAGTTTTTGAAAATAAAGCTTGCCTTTTGTTTCCTTTTGAAACCTGCTTCCTCCTCAATCTGCATTTGGGTCCTATTTTTCCCCAACCGTAACAGAATGAACCAACCAGAAATGGACCCAGCAGACGATCCATTTGAGGTAGAATTACAGAATTGTACCTTTTTTTTGGCTTGCTGCTTTGATTGGTGGAAGGGAGCGTCCAGTGTTCGGAGGAGGAAGGCCGCTCTGGTAGAGGCGCACCGGTTGGCAACAGAGAAACCATGTTTAGTTAAGTTCTTACCTGACTGGATTTTGGACTTCCTTTCGACATGTGATTCCCGGCCTGCTAGCCCCAGGTATGCTAGCTCCCTGCCTCCCAATTCCCAACCTGACACCATACGTATCGGTGTGTTCCGTCTGGAGTCAACCCCTGCTTCTTCCCCAGTTCCTGCTCCTGTCCAGGAGCCGTTCTCGGGTACTCGTCTGGCTTTTGGAGGTCCACTGAGCCTCCAAAAGGCTCCTAAGAGAAGGAGTTGCAGGTCCAGGCTAGCAGCCCGAGCCCCAGAAGCCATGCTTTGTGCTCCAGTACCATCCCACACAGCCATGGTTCCGTGTTCCGGTTCCGTGCCCAGCAGCCATGGTGCCTGCTCCAGTACCGGCTCACACAGCCATGGTTCCGGCTCCAGAACCGGCCCACACAGCCATGTTTCCAGCCCCAGTTCTGGCCCCAGCAGCCATGGTTCCAGCCTCAGTTCTGGCCCCAGCAGCCATGGTTCCGGCCCCAGTTCTGGCCCCAGCAGCCATGGTTCGAGGCTTCCGTTCCGTGCCCAACAGCCATGGTTCCAGGCTCCAGAACCGGCCCCAGCAGCCATGGTTTCGGCTCCAGTACTGGCTCTCCGGCCGACGCCAGCTCCCCGTGTCCTGTCGGCGTTCCCGGCCGACTCCAGCCCCTCGTCTCCTGTTGGCGTACCGGCCGACTCCAGCCCCTCGTCTCCTGTTGGCGTACCGGCCGACGCCGGTTCCCCGTGTCCTGTCGTCATTCCGGCTGACTCCAGCCCCCCGTGTTCGTCTCAAGTCTCCTCTCAAGTTCCTTCTCGAGTCGCCTCTCAAGTCTCCTCTCGAGTCTCTTCTCGACTCCCCTCTCGAGTCCCCTCTCAAGTCCCCTCTCGAGTCTCCTCTCAAGTCGCTTCTCGAGTCCCCTCTCTAGTTCCCTCTCGAGTTCCTTCTCGAGTCCCCTCTCGAGTTCCTTCTCATGTCTCTTCTCGAGTCCCCTCTCTAGTCCCCCTCGAGTCCCCTCTCGAGTCACGTCTCAAGTCCCTACCCGATGTTCTGGTCCATTGGAGGTTCTGCTGGGGATCCGTCCCGTTGGGGGTCCCGCCGACTACTCTTCTGCCGGGGGTCCTGCCAACCCTATGTCCTGTGCCGTTGGAGGCCCCACCGACTACTCTTCTGCCGGGGGTCCTGCCAACCCTATGTCCGTGCCGTTGGAGGTTCCGCTGGAGGTTGCCAACTCCATATCCTGTCCCGTTGGGGTTCCCGCCGACTACTCTTCTGCCGGGGGTCCTGCCAATTCCATGTCCCGTTGGGGGTCCCGCCGACCCCTCTTCTCCCGGGGGTCCTGCCAACCCTATGTCCTGTGCCGTTGGAGGCCCTGCCGACTACTCTTCTGCCGGGGGTCCTGCCAACCCTATGTCCTGATCCGTTGGAGGTCCCACCATCACCAGTCTCGCTGGGGGTCCTGCCAACTCCTTGTCCTCTTCCGTGGGGGATCCTGCCGACACCTGTCCCGCCGGGGGTCCTGCCTACTCCTTGCCCTGTTCCGTTGGTGGTCCAATCGACACCAGCCATTACTCCATCCGGGGTCCCATTGACACCAGCCCATGTCATGTCCAGGATCCCGTCTACGCCTGTCCCACCGGCTCCGGTTCCTGTCCGACCGACACCGGGTCCTGCCCGGCCTCCGGAGCTGCCCGGTCTTCGCCCTCGAGCCCGGCCCCCTGAGAGCCGCGGTCTTCGCCCTCGAGCCCGGGCCCCTGAGTGCCGCGGTCTTCGCCCTCGGGCCCGGCCCCCTGACTTTCCCGGCCGCGGCCCTCGCCCTTGGGCCCGCCGCCCTGACTCTTCCAGCCACTGCCTTCGCCCTCATGCTCGGCCCCCTGAGTTCGCCCGCTGTGGCCCTCACCCCTTTATGAACTCTGCCTTGCCCCCGGGCCGTCCGCCCGAGACCCCCACAATGAACTCTGCTTTGCCCCCAGGCCGTCCGCCCGAGACCCCTGCCTGGCCCTCTGCCGTGCCCCTGGGCTGTCAGCCCAAACCCGTCCTCCAGACCCCCTCCAACCACCCATTTGGCCCTAGTGATGCGTCCCTCCTCCGGACCCCCTCCACCCAGCCTTCTAGAGGTTTTAGACTCTCTGTGTAGGGACGTCTGGAATCCGTCCCTTGAGGGGGGGGGTTCTGTCACGATCTTAGTTTTATGTCACGGTTTTGTTTGGTCTGTCTTGTCATGGTTTTATTTGTGCAATTATGTTCTCCCGGTGTCTTGTCTTCCTCCCTGTATTTAGTCTTGTCTCTTCCTGTGTTCAGTGTTGGTTCATTATTTGTCGTTCATGACTCCCTTCATGTTGGTCACAGTCACCTTTTGTTTGGATGCTACCTCGTACCTGTTCATGGATTCTTGTGTTACCTCGTACCTGTTCATGGATTCTTGTTTTTTCAGCTTTTGAAAATAAAGCTTGCCTGTTGTTTCCTTTTGAAACCTGCTTCCTACTCAATCTGCATTTGGGTCCTATTTTTCCCCAACCGGGACACATAGCTTTTGATCTCTAGCCGATCACAATCTTGTACATCCCATGATATCAGTATTACTTATCTCAACTACAGAGGTGTATTTGTGTGTGTGTGTGTGTGTGTGTGTGTGTGTGTGTGTGTGTGTGTGTGTGTGTGTGTGTGTGTGTGTGTGTGTGTGTGTGTGTGTGTGTGTGTGTGTGTGTGTGTGTGTGTGTGTGTGTTGTGTGTGTGTGTGTGTGTGTGTGTGTGTGTGTGTGTGTGTGTTGTGTGTGTGTGTGTGTTTGTGTGTGTGTGTGTGTTGTGTGTGTGTGTGTCAGAATTAAATATGTGCACACCATTATTTCTCTTTTGAAGCTGGAGCTACTTTTAGCTCTGTCACTGAACTTTATCCTTCACTGCAGTTACTGCATGCTGGATCTCCATGAGGAATTATGTAAATAATCATGTCGGTGTATAGCTCACCTGCTTGTGGAGAACATGCCGGCTGTTGCTCCGGAAACACTTGCTGCATGTTAGGTTCAGGCTGACCAAGGTTGTTCCTTTGGGCTTGTTTTTTTAGTTTCTTACCACATAACTTTCCCAGTTTAATTCCATCTAGAGGGCTGTTGCACACACACCCCCCACACACACATTTATTTGCATGGTCAGCCACACATGCACATATGGACAATGGAAAATGTTCACTATGTCTCATGATTTACACCCCACTGAATGGAGCTGGAGATCTTGGGAAATTGGACATCCTGTGAACGTGGACCATTCTCTGTGTGTGAGAATAAAGGTCATGTAAGCCACTGGTGGTGGGAACAAGGGTATGACAGGACCTGGTACACCCTGGTGCTACACTCTGTACCAGTCCTTACTCCTCAGCCACCCAAACTGTCTCCCTGCCTTTCAGTGCCTCACACAGTTTCTTCCCCCACAAAACATGACATCAAAGCAGTCTTTTAATTTCACTGATCTTTTATCCCAGGGGTGGGGAACCTCCGTCCTCCGGGCCGTATACGGACCGCGAGACCATTTGGTACGGTCCTCGAGGTAATTTATAAACACACGCAAAAAAGAAAAAAATTAAAGAAATCTAGACCGCAAAAGAATTAAACAAGCGAGTGCCTGTTTTTCCTGGCCAAGGTCAGGGTCCTTGAACACAACACGAGCCTAACGTGTCGTCACGTGGTTATATGTCTCGTCTGACAGGGATTTAGAGCTGACGGAGAGCACCAGAACGCCGCTCCGGCACTTCAGAAATGTCAGTAGTCAGTACCCATAAGGAGCCGTACACATGCCGCAGTTTTTGCGTGGCTGTGTCTTCAGTTGAAAGCCCAGTGGCGATCTGTTCATCTGTCATACTGATCATACACTCAATAACTTTGTTAGCATCTGGTTAGCTAGCTATGCTAACGAATATAAGAAGCTTTTTCTACAACCATTCACGGCACATCTTTATATGATCATTATAGTTATAACAAAATAAGAGAATAAAGTAAACAGGTATAAAATAATATATGACAATAAAAAAAGTTGTTATTAAAAAACAAGAATACAGTTTGAAAGGAGAGTGATTTGTAAAATATCCATAAAGAAAAATAAAATCTGCTTGCAGTTCTGTTTCATATGGATGTTGAGAATGTTGCTCTCAAATTGCACCAGATTGATGCTTTTAACTTCAACATTTAAAAAAAAATCTTCCAGGGGGAACATGCCCCCCGGACCCCCCTAGAGGAGGTTAGGTATTTCTGTTTTGGTGGTGATGCCACAACCGTGCACATGCATGCATACGCGAGTCATGGTACGATATCTGGATTAAGAGGTTGCTTTTTCTTTGCACAGCATGAAAGAAAGGCTAAATTAATGGGCTGTGATTTTAGTATTTTTAAGCAGAGGTCAATAATTTGTACGGTCCTCGGAGGATGTTGAAAAAATTGAAATGGCCCTTGAGAGGAAAAAGGTTCCCCACCCCTGTTTTATTCCATAAGCTTTGCTGTGCATTGATACAAATATGTGAATCTGTACCTAGGCCTGTTATAAATGCAGACCAGCGACCATGGCCAGAAACAGGGTAACATGCCTTTATACCCAGTAGAAGTAGTGAGTTTCTCACAAAAAAGTTATAATTATTCCATTCAATTAAGTGCCATAAGCCACATAATTAATTAAGACATTATTTCCCCTTTTCAAGCCATTTGTGCTGTTAATGTACATGGACACACACAAACACATTTGTATATAGATAGTGGTTGAAGAGAGAGTACTTTCCTTATCCAATGTTTAAAGGAGCAGGCTCACAGTAAACTAGCATATAAATCCAGAGGCAAGGCAGGCCAGCCCTGGATCATTTACATTTTGTTAGATAGCGGCAGTTTGTCACGAGGCTCTGCGTCTCACAAGGACGCACCAGGCTTTCAACTAACTCCAACGTTATCATCTATATCAACTTCTCATGTTGCATTAACCAACTGCAAACCTGAGCCTTTGGAGCCATTTAACAGCTAGATAAAGTGGATCATTGTTAATGACTTTATCTCGTATCTGCTTTATATATTCATTTGTCATTGTCTTGGAAGCAGAAAGTGTGTGTGTGTGTGTGTGTGTGTGTGTGTGTGTGGTGTGTGTGTGTGTGTGTGTGTGTGTGTGTGTGTGTGTGGTGTGTGTGTGTGTGTGTGTGTGTGTGTGTGTGTGTGTGTGTGTGTGTGTGTGTGTGTGTGCACGTGTGTGTGCGCATGTGTGTTCATGAATACCCCTTTGTACAAATGATGTAGTGTCCAGTTGGTGCCAAGTGTCTCCCCAGAGTTTCTAAAGCCTGGTCCGAGGGCCTCCTAGCCTTATTATGTGCCTGACTGCCATTATGTTCTGGACACACACATATTTACCCATGCACGGATTCTGGTAAGAACTCAAACCTAAGACCAGTGTTAGACAGATTATCTAAATCTTTTAACTATTATCTAATGATCATATATAATAATAATAATCTATTAGCAATAACTATTATAAAGTGAGGACTGAAGCTGCAGAGGAGCAGGACTCTGAATGGAAACAACCACTCATCTAGCCCACAGAGTCCCGGTCAGGGTGCCAGCACGCAGGGCATCACCGGGGAGGGGGCACCCAAACATCCAGCACAAACACTGCATTTCTTCAGTAGCGAAGGATCCAGCTTAGCAACAGCTTTGTCTCTGTCCTGTTGGCAAAACTCAAACAGCGCAAACATGCATAGATGCACATACACACACAGTTTCCATGCTCTTAATGATTGGCTTTGTATGCATAAAGCATGCAGGGACACCAGGATCTGAAGACATCTGAGGGGGGGTTACATAATACCTTTAACAGAGCTGAATATCCGCTTAAGTAGGAGCGGGGGGAAAAGGTCTGTAGGAATGGATTTTCCAAGGAAAACATCTCATCCTACCCCACAGTTCAGTGTAATACTCACTGAAATCAATGTTTTCTACTTGCTCTCCACCAGGATGTTACTGGTCATCATGAGTCTTTGTGAGTGAGTGCACCTAAGTACAGTACCTTCAATATAAAAAGCAGGTTTAATGCAGTATTGGAGACAACTTTTGGCCAGGCTCTCAAATGGTGTAAGACCGGGCTGTTGTATAGCTCAGTTGGAGACCATGTACTGGAGCTTGGTCCCCAAGTGGAGGACCCGGTTCAATTCCAGCCCAGGACCAAGTGCTGTGTGTCATCCTCTCTCAAATAAAGGCACTGGTTGCCCAAATAAATCCTAATAACATGTTTTTACGTAAGACCGCTTTCTGCAACTAAGCAGAGGGCAACTGCTTTACTGCAATTTTTGTTTTTAAAGTTAGCCAGAGACAAACTCAGTTAACCTGTCAGTGTGCTGATTAGCGAGCGCACGGAGTTGTTTCACGGGCACTCTCATACAGCCAGCAGCTCCTCACAGCTTTATACGTTGCTGTAAATGTTAAAAAAATTATTATTTTTGATCATATAAATAGTTAGTTTCTTGCATGAAAAACTGTTATAAATGCATTACAGTTCATTCAGAAGCGTAAACTGTTCCTTTGGCAACTAAAGGTTGATAAAGCTGATGATGCTATGCAAAGTAATATTTACACTTTCACAACACGTGCTAAGACATTATAGGCTACCGCCAAGTGGAAGGGAAAAGCCATGTGAATAGGTGAAATGCAGAGGAGTAAAGGCCATATGCATCCACTTTGCGGTGCTGGTTTCTGTATTTTCAGTTAAGCTAAAGTGATGAAAAGATGTATATAAAAGTAGTGACACAGATGTATAATGAATGTGTAAGTGTCACAAACTAGTGGTTATGCCGATGTGATATTTAGATCACATTTATGTTTTAGTTTTACCGGTTAAATGACAAATGCGTCGTGTGAAACAATGCATCACCTGATAGCTAATATAGATTACTGCCTATAGTGTAACCACCTGCAGCTAATTAATGAGATGTGTAATAGTGGTGAATATCGCCAGTCAGTGTGTTTTTTAAATGCAATCAGACTTTTTTGATATTTTGAGTTTTATGGAAGTGCAAACAAACATTAAGACAATGCATCACTTAATAGACCTAGCCAATATGCAGCCACATTGCAGTGTTGTTATGTTTCTGCATTGTCAGAACCAACAAAAGTAAAAGGAATTTATTTCAAACTTATGCACACCCTTTTGTGTCCAACATGTGACTGCAAAACTGTTTTAATGTGCCAATTTATTAAAAACAAAGTTGAATGTACATACAGATATGAGTTAAGATTTATATTTACATGAATGTTTCACATTGCTGTCATGGCTTCTCTTCTGTAGTGCTCTTTGTTTGTCTTACTGTATTTCAAGCATAAAGTGTGTGTGTGTGTATGTTTCTTGTCAGGGGGTTAGTGCGTGGAGAGGATTTGTTGGTTTTTATTGAAGTTGTCTGGTGACTGCTGCTTTAAGGCTGCAGAAAATGAAAGCGCTGTAATAAAGGCAGTATATCTGAGAGAACCACTGAGGGCTTCAAAGACTTTGTCTGGAATCCAGAGCCTGAGGAGTGATTTGCTACCAAAGCAGACATGTTGTGAGTTGAATGAAAAGCTTGCATTTGAAATGAAAAGTGTACAGATATGTCGGCACAGGTAATTCCAAAATAATTTGTTTTTTTTTTTGTTTTTTTGTTTGGCCAAAGATGCCCCTGTTCACATCTTCTTGGGTCTTTATGACGCAAATCAACATTGTGATTTTAAAGGAGGGGTAGGTAAGTTTGAGGGGCTCTGTAAGGAAGTGGCAGATTTTTTACGGCTGTGTATTTTCAAATTCTAGCGCACTCGAGCTGGTTTCTCCAAAATTACCTACCCCACCTTTAGTTGTAGATGCATTTGCTTTTGAAACCTCAAATATTCTAAAGATGTGTTTAAATACACTCGGAGATAACATAAAAGGATCTGGGAAAAAATAACAGAAAGGAATGCAGCTCTGTGTTAATTCTGATACCTCAGTCCATTCTAATTACTTTGGACTTTTCTAGATCAACCAATGTATACAGATGCTTATCTGTGATCCACATTTAAAACTGTTTCTACATTTCTTCATCACTCATTATAATGAGGCACTTCCCACTTTGTATTCCAACTGCTGCACAGCAATCATAGGCAGAATCCGATCATACTTTACAGCAGGGGTGGGGAACCTCCGAGGGCCGTACAAATGATTGACCTCTGCTTAAAAATACTAAAATCACAGCCCATTCATTTGAAGAACGAAAAAAGCAATGGTAAGATATCTTACCATGACTTGCGCTAGATATCTTCCACTGACCCAGAACCAGAGATCTCTTTCTGATGACCTGGATGACCTGTCCTCTTCACACAGCAGGGTAAGGACCAATAGCTTCTCCAAAAGTAAAAGGCTAGAGGGAAAGCTAACGACTGGGCCTGAAACTCTGATTGTGGGTGACTCTGCTTTAAGAGATGTAAAAGGTCTGTGTAGTAAGAACAACACCAAAGTACTCTGTTTTCCCAAGGATGTGGTCTCTGACTTGGCTGAGAAGATCCTGCATATTGGGGCTGAACATCCGACTGTGAAGAATGTGGTACTGCACATTGGAACAAATGATGTTGTGAAACAACAGTCAGAAGTGCTGAAAGAAGACTTTAAATGTTTGTTGGAAACTGTCAGCTCTCTAAATGCAGAGGTGTTCATCAGTGGCCCTCTACCGCCAGTCAGAAGAGCAGTGGAGAGATTCAGCACATTGTTTGCACTGAACACCTGGCTTTCAACTGTCTGTACTGACCATTCTGTACATTTTATTGACAACTTTAACTTTTTCTGGGACCGCAGACATCTTTTTAAGGCAGATGGAGTTTGCCTGAACAAGTCAGGAGTGAAATTGTTTGCTACGATGACCTCGTAAGAACTCAGATGCTCGATTCCGTTTGCTTGGTAATAATCTTTATTGTAAAGAAACCAAGCTATCCAATAATGACTCTACTAGGATTCTACATCGAATCACTAGGTTCTACTAGATTTTGTAACATGGTTCTCTAGTAAACAGGCATGGAGATAACGACAAGACAAGACGAACCAACACCAGACAAAGGGTGAGAAGGACTAAATATACACATTAGGTAATGGGGCACAGGTGGACACAATCAGGGGCGGGAACAACAATCAGTCTAGCAGGTGCCGCACGGACAGGAAGTGCTGACACCTGGAGAGAGAGAGTAGAGTAATTACCATCAAAAGACAGATAGACAAAACACTAAAACACAACAGCTAACAGGATACTAGCACTAAACCCTTACATTGTTTATCTCTAACATATTCAACTTCCTGCATCATCAATCTGTTCCCTCTGCCAAGGAAAAGCAACAAGAGGAATCAAAACAAGAGAAAGACACAACACATCGCTCAGAAAACCTTGAAAATCTATCACTGCACCCGCCTGAGGAATGTCTTGATTATGGGAGACAAATGGAGGAGTCTCCACCGCCCTTCACCCCCCCTATCACCTCTGAGGATACTCTTCCTTCACCCCACAGCTCTCTCTACTCCAGTGGCGAACCGTCAGGGCCTTCAAGGTATTCGGAGAATACCCTGGAACACTCAGATAAAACAAACAAAAAATTGATTTAATTATATAAATAAAATGTATATAAAATGAATAAATGAGAATCGTATCTGTGTTGTTGATCTGTAATATTACAGTGTTACGTTGATTTGTTTGTCCTTCTCGGACCATGAACTACGCATTTCAGTGGTTTTGTGTTAGAAAAGAAAGCAACCAATCAGATCTTGTTCTGGGTCTCTGGGTAGAATATCCTTCAACCAAGGTATTCTACATCCTGATAGAATGCCCTGGCCGTTGCACTGAATGAGAGCGTAGGTTTGGACTGACAGTTTGATCAACCAATCATATATTGATTTGTAGCCAATGGGCGTATTCTTTCAGAGTTTCCCTTGGTTCCAGGGTGTTCTAGAAGGCCCGGTAGTTAACTGGCTCGAGACAGAGGATCTAGATGAATGCGACGAAGCAATCCATTTCGTTTTATTGTTTTTAACATTGAAATGGCAAGTGCAACAGGTGAAGATGAAGTTGTTGCGGAATTGTTGTGATTAGCCTTTTCAAGACGACAATTCAGTGAAAAGACGGACATTATAACGCCGGGGGAGGGGGGGGGGGCTAGGGGGGTGTGTGTGTCTACAGAAGGTGTCACGATCACAGGTACAGATCAGAACCCAATAGCACGACTCAGATACAACCAGTTTTTAGCATTGTTCAGTTTATTCAGGTGAGGGACAGGCAGGGTCAAAACCAGGAAATCCGTCAGACAGGCAACCCAAACCAGACAGGGAGCAGGCAGAAACTCGAGATCCAAATACAGGCAGGCAGGGGTCAAAAACCGGGCAGGACAAAAATCTAGGCTAGAGAATAACACACACTGGAGAGCTTGGTGGAAACAACAAGACAATCTGGCAAAGGACAAGTGATAGTGAGGTGGTATAAATACTGTGGAGTGATGAGGGAATGAGTAACAGGTGAGGGGAAGGGCTGGAAAGACCAGGTGAGGGAAGTGAGCTGATTACAAGGGCCTGGAGGAAGGCGGGATCTGAAATGACAGGAGAGTTAAGATGATCCAAACCAAACAAACAATAGATGTGTCTAACTTGTGACAGAACCCCCCCCCCCCTCTATGGACAGCTCCTGACGTCCCACTTGGTTGATCGGGATGAGCTTAGTGAAAGTCAGTAACGAGAGATGGGTCAAAGATACTGCGAGCGGGCACCCATGAACGCTCTTCAAGACCATAACCCTCCCAGTGTACCAGGTACCGCAACCCTCTTCCATGTCGCTGGGACTTGATGAGGTAATGGACAGTGTAAATAGTCTCCCCGTCGATAATCCGGGGTGGTGGTGGGGGTCTAGAGGGGGGCTCAAGAGGGCTCACATTAACTGGTTTGATCTTGGACACATGGAAGGTAGGATGAATCCTCATAGAAGGGGGCAGACGCAGGCGGACAGCTGCAGGATTGATGACCCTAGATATGGGAAATGGGCCTACAAAACGGGGAGACAACTTCTTCGACTCAACTCTGAGAGGGAGATCCCGTGTGGAGAGCCAGACATGTTGCCCTGGGGAGTACTGTGGAGCTGGCTTGTGACGGCGATTGGCGGACCGTTGATAACGGTCGGAAGAGCGCAGTAGCGCGGAGCGGGCCTTTAACCACATGCGTCGACATCGGCTTACAAACGCCTGGGCAGATGGGACGCTGGCCTCACGTTCCTGTGCAGGGAAAAGGGGTGGCTGGTATCTGCGGGAGCATTGGAATGGAGAAAGACCAGTAGCAGAACTAGGAAGGGTGTTGTGGGCATACTCAACCCATAGAAGCTGCCTCGACCAAGAGGAGGGAGTGGAGGAGGATAGACAGCGTAAGGCAGTCTCCATCTCCTGGTTCATTCGCTCTGCTTGACCATTGGACTGGGGATGGAATCCGGACGAGAGACTAACACTGGCTCCCAGCAGATTGCAAAACTCAGACCAAAAACGAGAAGTAAATTGTGGTCCCCGATCAGACGCAACGTCACTGGGGAGACCATGCAGCCTGAACACATGTTGTAGCATGATTTCAGCAGTTTCCTTGGCAGTAGGTAATTTGGTTAATGGAATAAGCAGGCCAGACTTGGAAAACCGGTCTATGACTGTGAGTATGACTGTGTTACCGTCTGAGGGTGGTAGACCAGTGACAAAATTCAAGGAGATGTGGGACCAGGGACGAAGAGGGATAGGCCAAGGGATGAAGATGACTGGAAGGAGTTTGGCGTGAGGTTTTATTTTTGGAGCAGACTAAGCAAGCAGCAATGAATTCCTTGGTATCCTTCTCCATGGAAGACAAAATCGCTGTCGAATCAGGGCTAGGGACCGTCTCACTCCTGAGTGACAAGCCAGGCGAGAGTTATGACCCCACTGGAGAACCTGGGTACGGAGAGTGGCAGGGACAAACAGACGGTTAACAGGAAAGGCACTTGGGGCTGGGTGTTCAGCATGAGAGCGCTTGACCTTATCCTCCACCTCCCAGGTCACCAGACCAATGACACATGTAAAAGTGATGATATTCTCAGGATGAGATGGAGAGCTCTCTGGCTGGAACTGGCGAGACAGGGCGTCAGGTTTGATGTTCTTAGAACCAGGTCTGTACGAGAGAGAGAAATCAAAGCGCGTGAAAAAAAGAGCCCACCTGGCTTGACGAGAGTTCAGCCACTTAGCTGAACGGATGTACTCCAAATTATTGTGGTCAGTCCAAACCACAAAAGGCTGCTCTTCTCCCTCCAACCAGTGTCTCCATTCTTCCAGGGCAAGTTTCACTGCCAACAGTTCTCGATTTCCATTGTCATAATTTCTTTCTGCTTGGGACAGCTTCCGAGAGAAGAATGCACATGGGTGTATCTTCTGGTCCTCGGCCGACCGTTGAGAAAGAACTGCCCCAACTCCAGTGTCCGACACATCTACCTCTACAGTAAACTGCCCAATAGGATCTGGAAAAATCAAAATAGGAGCAGAGGTGAAGCGTGATTTTAACTCACCAAAAGCCCCTTCTGCCACAGAGGACCACCGGAAGGGAATGTTCTGAGAGGTGAGAGCTGTGAGAGGGGCTGCCACCAAACTGTAGTTTCGAATGAACCTCCGGTAGAAGTTGGCAAAACCCAGAAAGCGTTGGAGCTCCTTGCGTGTTGAAGGGCGTGGCCAGTCAGTCACCGCCTTGATCTTGTCAGGATCCATCTTGATGTTTCCGGTGGAGACCACAAATCCCAGGAAAGGGACTTCTGTGGTGTGGAACACAGACTTCTCGGCCTTGACGAACAGGTGGTTCTCCAAGAGCCTCTGGAGGACTAGGCGAACATGGACCACATGCTCCTGTTTTGACTTGGAACAAATCTAAATGTCATCCAGGTATACAAAAACACAGATATTGAGTAGATCCCGCAGAACATCATTAACCAACCTCTGGAAGACTGCAGGTGCATTGGTGAGTCCAAAAGGCATGACTAAATACTCATAATGTCCACTAGGAGTATTAAATCCCGTCTTCCACTTGTCCCCCTCCCTGATTCTCACCAAATGGTACGCGTAGGTCCAGCTTGGTAAAAATAGTAGCGCCTTGTAACAGTTCAAATGCAGAGGAAACAAGTGGAAGGGGGTACCTGTTCTTGACAGTGAGTCTTATCCTTCTTACCCACGAAGAAAAAACCTGCACCAGCAGGAGATGATGAAGGCCGGATAAGTCCTGCATCCAAAGAGTCATTGATATACTTCTCCATTGACTTAGTTTCAGGAGCCGATAAATAAAAAAGTCGACCTCTAGGAGGAGAAGTACCAGGTAACAGGTCAATAGGACAGTCATTAGCACGATGAGGCGGGAATGAGGTGGCCCGAACCTTGTTAAAGGCCTCTTTAAGGTCCCAGTAATCCTTGGGAACACCGGAAATGTCTTGACACTCAGAGGTAATCGGCTGACTGGAATCAATTGAAGAACTAGATTTTAAGCAGACAGCATGACAATGAGCACTCCACTCTCTAATAGTCCCTGAAGCCCAATTTATGAGGATTATGCCTCCTTAACCAAGGAAACCCCCAAATGACAGGCTGATGTGGTGCATGGATAAGGTGAAAAGAGAGTGTTTCGCTGTGAGTACCTGACATGCTCATTTGAACAGGAGTTGAACGGTGTGTCACTCTGCAGAGAAGACGACCATCTAGAGCTGTAGCATTGATGGGCTTCTCCAAAACCTCCCAACCAAGTCCCAGCTGAAAGGCCAGTGTTATGTCCAAAAGACTGGCATCAGCACCAGAGTCAATAAGAACTGCCACAGTGTGCATTGTTCCCGAGCAGTTCAGCTGAGCATGGATTAGGGGTCGAGAGGGCATTTCTAAATGCGGCTCACCAGCGCCCTCTGGAGGACTGGTGAGCCCTGCCTTTTACAGGACAAAAGGAGGCAAAATAACCCTCCTGGCCGCAGTACAGACAGCAGTTGTCCCGCAGGCGGTACTGTCATTCTACCTCGGAGAGCCGCCCCAGCTGCATTGGTTCAGAAGAGTTCGAAAATCCTCCTCTCACCTGTTCAGGAGCATGCGCAGACGGGAGAGGCGGGGCCTGAGGAGCAACGGAGAAAACCCTCTCTCTCCTTCGCTCCCGAAGACGGCAGTCAATGCGGATGGAGAGAGCCACCAGCTCATCTAAATCAGCAGGAAGGTCCCGAGCTGCCAGTTTGTCTTTAAGGCGATCCGACAGACCGTTGTAGAAGGCATCGAGAAGTGAAGAAGCATTCCAGTTACTCTCGGTGGCTATGGTACGAAACTCGATGGAGTAATCGGACACAGATCTCCCTCCTTGCGCCAGGTTAAACAGTCCCCGAGCAACCTCTCTTCCGGGTGTTGCGTGATCAAGGACTTTACGCAGTTCATCGGAGAATAAGCTTACAGACGAGCAGGCAAAGGATTGTCTCTCCCATTCGGAGGTACCCCAGTCTTTAGCTTTGCCCGTGTGAAGAGAGACAATATACGCCACCCGGGATCTTTCTGTTGGGAAGGCGGAAGGCTGAAGCTCGAAGGCGAGGGAACATTGGACCAGGAATGGTCTGCACAAACCTGGGGCTCCAGAGTAGCGTTCCGGAGGAGGCAGGCGTGCATCCGACACCGGAGGATTCTGGATTCGAACAGCGGAAGCTGGAGTTAGATCCGGACTTTGGACCGTAGGAGGAAGGTTCTGAAGATGATCACAGAGATTCACAAAGGTCCGTTCGTGACGAGCGGCCATCTCCTGCATAGCTTCAGCCATGAAGGTAAGCTGCTGCTCATGGCGTTGTAACATGACATCTTGCGTCTGCGGTTCTGTCGCTGAGTCGGCTGGGTTCATGTTGGCCATATTGTACTGTCACGATCACAGGTACAGATCAGAACCCAATAGCATGACTCAGATACAACCAGTTTTTAGCAATGTTCAATTTATTCAGGTCTGGGACAGGTAGGGTCAAAACCAGGAAATCCGTCAGACAGGCAACACAAACCAGACAAGGAGAAACTCGAGATCCGAATACAGGCAGGCAGGGGTCAAAAACCGGGCAGGATAAAAATCTAGGCTAGAGAATAACACACACTGGAGAGAATGGCGGAAACAACAAGACAATCTTGCAAAGGACAAGTGATAGTGAGGTGACAGGGATCGACATTAACGACTGCCCGATGGCCCGGGGCCATCTAGTATTTAGCTCGGGCAATGAAGCCTCACCTGCTGGTTGCCCGATCGGGCAATCTATTATGCCAGTATCATGCAGCTCGCGGATCCAGTAATGAGTGACCCGACAGTAAAACTAAACATATCTATAACTAGTTTAGGTAGTTTGAGAGGTAATTAAAATAGCTACGTGTGATATTCTAACCTGAAGTGTGTTTTGTCCGCTCACCGCTGCATGTGGTCATGCACAGCTGCATGTCGACCATAGGTGTCGACTCGTCAGCAGCAGCTGATCTCTCTCTCCCGTCAGATTAGACTTCACTCGCGTTTATGTCCATATCGATCAGATCCAGCTAGTTCTAGCTAATGATATGACTACCTGCTTATTAAAAGACACCTAAACAATAAGTGTCGCTATGCAACTGGGTGAGGCCACTAAGTATTGCGCAGCATTATGCATTTGTTTACATGCCCACCGGAACCCCGAGGCATTACCAACAGATCAACGCACAATCAACCCATCCAGGACATCTCTCTCTCCACATGAAGTGTTAGACATTAGAATTGACTCTTCTTGTCTGTCACATACTCTTCTTGTCTGTCACATAAGTGGCGCAACTGAAGCGGTATTGCGCTAAAGGGAAATTATTTTGACTGGACATTTTGACCGAAGAGATTTGGATTTGCCGGCTAACGGGAACTCATTTTGTGTGCTTCGCGGATGCGCTCGGCTCCTCTCGACTGCTGCTCGGGTCTGCTCGGTTATGACGTTATATTTGTGCCTCTATCCTGAGCACGCAATGAAACTTGTTGAGCATAGAAAATGCTATTGAGCGCGCACTTGAACATTTCTGAGCACAGAGAAATATATTTTCTCTCATAAAACTCCTGCTCCGTGCGCAAGCAGACCGCTGCACGCGCTCTCTCTCCCTCGCTCGCTCGACCTCTCCAGCCTGTGCGCACTCAGCTTTGCCTGCGCTCGCTCAAGTTGTCACAGCGTTACAAATGTGCCACAAAACCAACCAATCGGAGAACTCGAGAAGGTCAATTACGATTGGCTGGTCCAGCGCCATGTAGAGAGAAGAGTTGTGACAGCGGAAGTCCAAAATGCTTGATCGTCACGTGGTTCAGAGACTCAGAAAGTTCCCAGAAGTTCGTGGCGGGCCATTTTGAATCACGATTTGAATGCATTAATAACAGGATAGAAATGCAATTTTTGGTAATTAGTGGTCAATAAAGGTTTTGATTTGCAATATGTATACAACATATCGATATGTGTATGTAGTTACATCAATGTGTTTTGTTTTTTTTAAGTAAAATGTGCTAATATTTGAGGATTAAGATAAAATAAGAAGTACTTTATTGATACCAATTGAGGAAATGTTTACGCTGCAGCAGCAAAAGACAAGGAGGCATTGTACATTAGACAGTTAAAAGACTAGAATTAAACAATCGAAAATGTAAACATCTTAAATAGAAATAACATAGCATTACAAAAAGTAGAAAGTAGAAAATAGACAGTGTGAACAGCTATCTTACCTGTTAACATATAAATGTTAGGCTAACGTTGCCTTGGTTAGAGCCTGTTGCTGTTGTTTATTGCTTTGAATTCTTTAAAACAAATATTATCTTCTTAAACCTGTATGGTAGTCAGGAGCATCACATCCTAATGTTTATTGATATATTTAGAGGGTGGGAAGGAAGGTTTCAAAATTCTGATTAGATACATTTCTACATTTCTTTCATTCATGGTGGTTTCAGTAATCCCATGGTAATTGAGGACACAAGTAATCTAAAGTACTAATGTAATCTTTATGACTTTCAGAAAGGACAGGAGACCCTCAGGTGCCTATCAATGATTGTCAACTGACAGCACAATGAGTCAAAGGGCTAGCAGCAGCAGCAGCATGATGATGATGTTAAATGTGTTGTTTTAGGAACATCCATGTAAATAAATGGAATTCAATAAACATTGAATAGCATGCATGCAGTTTGTCTGTGCCTTTTCCTCCGTGTTGTCCTGGCATATAGTCTCCCCCATGGTTTGCTGTGCTGCCTGGGGATGCTCCAAGCACTCAGAGAAAGGAGTACACATGTAAAGTTTCCCCACTGACACAGAGAGGAGGAAAGAATGGCTGGCTCAAGTCAGCAGGAGCAATGTAACTATCACTAAAGACAACAACAGCCACACAATATGTGAGGTAATCATATTTTTCACAAAATGAAGACCACACCATTGGGAAGCTTAACGTCTGTTTAATCAAAATAAAGAACAGGGAGAGGCTTGCAAAGCTCTGGGAGCTGAGACTCAGGCGCAGGGTGAGGGTCTCAGTGCAGGTCTTCAGGCTCCACTGAATCCTCCTGGGGTTCTTGTGCTGAAAGAGGGAGACAAAGACAGGAGAAAGGGTTAGATACATCTAGCAACCTATAGGATGGGAAATTGCTGACCTATTTTAAACGTACCTTGTGTTTTCACTCTCACTTAAGTCCCTCTCCCTTTGCCATCAATCCAAAATCAGCTGAGCTGCAACATAATACAGACAGGTAATAATCAACAGAATCACAAGGACAATATGGCTCTGCTAAAAACACTCACCCATAAGATACGTTTTTGTTTACTGTTTAGAAGTCTCAAATATGCACTCTAAATCCATATCAATAGCGATGTATCACACAAATAGCTCTCTTCCTTATTATTGTGTAACGTTAACTATAATATACTAGCTTGGACTCCAAAATGGATATCCTCATTTCACCACCTCCACCCACTACAATCACACGCCCCAATGTTATATTTAACTCCCTCCACCCCGGATAAAAGCACGTTAAGAAGCCCCTTTTCTCTAATTCCACAACGTTGGAGGAAATAACATTAGGAGAACGGATTAATAGGCTGTTCATGGTTAACGTGTGTTGCTAACTTTATCCGGTATTCTAGCCTAATCTGTTTAGTTGTCCGGTTGAAAATTAACGTAAGCTTTATGCCCATTGTCGAACAGGAAACAGAAGTTGGTCCAGGTTCTGGTCAACCCAAAATTGTGATAGAGAGAGAAACATGTTTTGTCATTCTGCCACCTCTAATGCTTACAGCAAGTAATCAATACCTCAGAAGGGTTCATGTACATGTAGACGGTTTGTTAGCGGTTTGCTTAAACTACCCCTATAACTATGTTGCCGGCTTGCAAACTCAGGCATTGCAAACAATAACGTGATATGAGAAAACTAGAAATGTATAACTCACCTGACACTGTGACTTGCTATTCTCTTCATTCGAGTCTGTCATGTCCTGTAAATGTCAACGATGGATGTGTAATAAGAACGTCAACAGCCTGATGACAACCGAAAATCCCTGTCTCATCTCAGATAGAAGATATGATTGGAGACGACCAGCCAATCAGAATTGACCTTCTCGAGTTCTCCGATTGGTTGGTTTTGTGGCACATTTGTAACGCTGTGACAACTTGAGCGAGCGCAGGCAAAGCTGAGCGCGCACAGGCTGGAGAGGTCGAGCGAGCGAGGGAGAGAGAGCGCGTGCAGCGGTCTGCTTGCGCACGGAGCAGGAGTTTTATGAGAGGAAATATATTTATCTGTGCTCAAACATTTTCAAGTGCTCGCTCAATAGCATTTTCTATGCTCAACATGTTTCATTGCGTGCTCAGGATAGAGGAACAAATATAACGCCATACTCGGTCAGCTTCCGGATGAGGAGGCATTTGTTCGACCAATTTACAGTAGATAACATGACAAACATTTTTAACAGGGGGCATAATAGTGTAAATAATGTTTGTTTTGGCATTTATAACTGAATGTAATGCTTTCTACTTTTTTACATCTGGGAAGGCATTTGCCTTCATCAGATGGAAAGTGTCTTGACCAACAACTTAAGTATTTCTTATAGCTATGCAGGGCATGCAAGTGAGCAAACGCAAACAAGAACAAACAAACAAGTGAAATGAAGAATAAAATTGAACAATATAATATTGTGGTGGTTCATCTTATAATTCAGTCTAGAGAATGCACTAGACAGCATCTAAGACATGCAAAAATCGAAATGTTCTAGGGGCAGGCCCCCCAAACCCTTCGTGCGTCATTTCGTCCGCCATCTGTAAATTAGCTTAGATGGCTTTCTAGGACATGCCGGGGCCCTGCCTTTCTGTAGCTTTGCCGATATCTGTGTTGATAGGTAATAGATTAAGAGCGGTGAATCTCGTTTGAGAAACAGGAAGTGCTCAAACGTTTTTGTGAGTTTATCAAATTTAGAAGTGATTCCATGTCAAACAGCTTGTCACAAAAAATCTTACTGATAGTGTATTTAACTAACTTAAACTAGCTTTATTAAATGTCAGGTCTTTGGCAGGAAAAACATTTTTTTAATCAATGATTTTATCACTTAGCACAATCTCGATTTTATGTTTTTAACGGAAACTTGGATTGAACAAAATAACAGTGCAGCTGTTCTTATCGAATCAACCCCTCCCAACTTTAGTTTTATGAGTCAGGAAAGAATGCATAAGAAAGGGGGTGGAGTTGCTATTCTGTTCAATGATTCCCTTCAATGCAGGAAGACATCTTATGGGAACTTTGATTATTTTGAATATGTGGCCCTTCAGCTGAAATGCTCCTCTCGAGCTCTGTTCCTAAATATCTATAGACCACCCAAATACTGTGCAAGCTTTTTTGATGACTTTACTGAACTGCTGTCTATAGTGTGTATTGACTTTGACCGTCTAGTCATTGTTGGTGATTTTAACATCCATGTTGACAACCCACAGGACAGAGGGGCTAAAGAACTGTTTTGTGTTCTTGATAGCTATGGACTGACTCAGCATGTGACGGAGCCCACGCACAATAAGGGGCACACTCTGGACTTAATTATCTCAAAGGGTCTGAATATCTCTAAGGTTGTGGTGACTGATGTTGCACTCTCTGACCATTCCTGTGTTTTCTTTGACAGCTCTATTTCTGTTCACAAAAATGTTCAAAAAGAGGTAACCACAAAGCGATATTTAACTGAAAATACTAGGGAAATGTTTACTCAGAATTTCTCTTCCACACTTGCCCCTGCCAACATCTCAGTAAATGAGCTAGTAGATCATTTTAATTAAAAAATTAAAAATGTTATAGATGCCATTGCTCCAACTAAGGTAAAGGAAGTGTCTGGCAAAAAAATATCTCCATGGAGAAAGGCCATGACCGTGAAAACAGAAAAAAGAGAATGTCGAAAAGCTGAACGTAGGTGGCGAAAAACAAATCTCCAGGTTCACTTTGAAATCTATAAAGAGAGACTTGGCCTTTATAATTTGGAATTGAAAAACGCACGACAGTCTTTCTTCTCTGACATCATTACCAAAAACAAAAACAACACACGTGTCTTGTTTACTACCATCGACAGACTAACTAACCCCCCAGTGTCAGTAGCCTCTACATTTCTATCCACCAGGGCGTGCAATGATTTTGCCTCCTTCACTGACAAAATTCAGAAAATCAGACAAGCAGTCAGTGCCTCTGCATCAGGAACAGCAAATGTGTTGTCTCTGTGTCCACTTAACATCAATTCAGACATCATGACACAATTCCATCAGATTAATGATAAAAACCTAGAGGACATTATTCAACTTCTGAAATCCTCCTCTTGCTGCCTTGATATTATTCCAACAGGATTTTTCAAAGATGTTTTGCCTTGCATGGCCTTAGATCTACTTCTTATAGTAAACAAATCTCTTCACTCAGGTGTTTTTCCACAGGCCCTGAAAACTGCAGTCATTAAACCGCTCTTAAAAAAGAATAATCTAGATGCTTCAGTAATGAACAATTACAGGCCCATATCAAACCTGCCATTTCTAGGTAACTGTTTTTCAACAGTTGAGTAACTTCTTGAATTTAAATTAAAACTGCGGTCACAGACGTGCACGCAGTTGTGGGCGGGCCTTCGCGTCCGAGCGCCTGTAGGGGAGGGTCGCCGGTCGTCCCGGCGTCAAGCAAACGCGCGCGAGTCCTCCGAAATTCGTAATTTCTCAAATGTTCGCGTCCCGGAGTCCCAGGTCCTCCGGCAGCGACCCAGATACGTATGTGGAAAACACATTTCTGTAAAGGCTCGTCGACGATCGATTATCGCGGAGGCTGTCTGGAGGAGCAGTAACCGTGGCGTGTGGTGCAGTGGGTTGTGCAGACTTTCTGCCCTTGACCGTTTGTTTACTCAATAAACGCATCTCCTCTGGATATTAGGCTATGTATGTTTTTAATACAACTGCTTTAATTGTGAGCCGACATTTACAGTGAGAACAGCTGCTGAGGCCAGTGCAGAAAGCAGAACAGTGTGTATAAAATATATCACTCAATAATAGAAGTATCAGGCCTACATTACAGACTTTAGTAGATATCTACAAATAAACAGTTGATATATTTCATGAAACCAAATAGTGCTTCACATCATAACATATACATGGGCTGTAGCCTGATATATATTATATTCTTTAAGAGCTGTATGTGTGTGTTCAGTCCTGGCGTCCGTGCAAAATTATACAACTTTTGAAGCGTACTAAAGGCCTCAAAAACAGGAAACGCCAGCAGAAAAATAATAATAGGAATAATTCCACACTCGCACTTCGTGCTAGGACGCCTTTGGGTTCTAGCTAGATTTTTTTTTAAATGTTGAAGTTAAAAGCATCAATCTGGTGCACTTTGAGAGCAACATTAGGAGATCTATGGATACATCTCTCAACACCCACATGAAACAGAACTGTAAGCAGATTTTATTTTTCTTTATGGATATTTTACAAATCACTCCCCTTTTAAACTGTATTCTTGTTTATTAATAACAACTTTTTGTTACTGTCATATAGAATGTTATACCTGTTTACTTTATTCTCTTATTTTTGTATAACTATAATGATAAAGGTGTGCACTGCAGGGACGTGCACAGGTACGGGCTAATGTTGCCCGGTCATCGGCCCTTTTTCCCTCTTTGGCTGACCTGCCATTCTGGAGAGAGCAAAAGTATTTTTTTTCTGTTGTGGCCGAATCAACATGATAAACCCACAATTAGTATTGTAGCGTCTCGCGGCAATAAAACACACCTTGTCAGCGCTCAGCGCTGTCATCTGCCACCAGTCACGTGACTTTGTTTACAATCTGACAGCTGGAAGCAAAGGAAAGCCCTCTGGTGGCCGGCCTCATATGGCTATGGACGGTGATCATAGCAAATGCCTGCCTGCCCTGGCTTTGGTGGCCAATCCCCGGCTCAATCTGTCCCCGGAAATGTCCCCGTTTTTAAATATGCTTTAAAAACACATAGCAAGGTGAAATAAAATTGTAACAAAGTTGATGTTTCAATGGCGTGGTGCTTGTTCGCAGCAATACAATTATTGTAGCGTTAGCATTTAGCGTTAGCAGCCTTATTCTTCTTCTATTACTTATTTTACTTATTCTTCTTCTATGTAATTGCCTGCAAAATGTTGAATGGATAGTATGACCACAAAAGTGTTTTAAACCAGGTACGTTTTTATTATTGATGTTCTATATCGCTGTGTGTGATAACATGTTTTACATATTGTATTGGTGCCGGTGCGTTAAAGACCCAGGGACGTGCACAGACATTTGGAGGGGCTATATATTGTATTATCAGTATGCCCAACCCAGTCTCATAAAAAAACGTGTAATAACTACGTTGGTCCACAACTTGGGACGTAGTATTTCTACAAAAACGCCTCTGAAATTGTAAGATCCCTACGGTTTTTTTCACCATTCATTCCAATGGCTGGCGTCTATGTCATGTGATATTCAAATTTCTCCCTGCAGAAAAAAAAATATGGCCGAACTTCGTTTTATTCTCGGTGGAAAATGCCTATTTTAATGTTAGTTTGGCCATTAAAATGCGTTTTGATGTCATTTGATGCGAGAAATATGAGTTATTATTTCAGATTATGTGTGCAGTGGATGTACATGATCTTTAGTTTGCTAATTATTACGAAGATTACTTCAGGAAATTGTGTCTATACAACGTTTTCATTGTTACCAAGGTGGTTGCTAGGGACGCTGCTTGTGTTTTGTGAAATGCTGTTGTGTTTTGTGAAATGCTGTGGTGTTTTGTGAAATGCTGTGGTGTTTTCTGAAATGCTGTAGTGTCTTGCACTTCAGGGCCACCGTAATTTTCCCCTGTGCAATTCTCCATTTACTCAACAATAACACATAATTATCCTTGTGTTTATTTATTTGTTTGATTAATAAACACAAGTTGGAGTCCGTCAGGACCGAGGGTCGGAGCAGCTCATAGTAGTTGCTTTAGAGGATTTTACACCCGGAAGTAAGTATTCTCTCCGCTCCGCTTGACAAACCCCGTGATAGTCCTCAAGCTCTGTGATTGGATGTTTGAGTGTGCTCCGAGGGTTACGCCGAGCGTCGAACAGCACTTTGAAATGGGATGGAACCACGGCAGACTGTCCAAAACTGGATTTGAACGGGTCCACCGCGTCCCCCCCTCCCCCACCCCGTCCCCAGAACTACAAATGCTGGCTATTGTGTTTCGCAACATGTTCTCTATCTATGGCACGTCTCTACTGGGAGTTGTAGTTTTAAAAGACGTTTTCGTATTTCCCATAATAAGAAGTTGCCAGTATTAAACTGTGTACATCACTGGAGGTTTAGGGGATAGGAAACACTCAAATGTAAAACATATAATTAATAAATGGGTGAAAATTGCTTGTGCCCATAATGGGCAGCATTAATATATATACCCACATGACAGCTAAGGTCAGAAGAGCTTTATTTAACAGCTGGTCTTATGTCTGTGACCCATCCTGTTGTTCATTGATAAGCCTGAAACATGCACTTGTTAAGGTTCAGAGGCACATTTTGCAAATATGGCAGTAGCAATCGATCAGCTTAAGATAAGATATACTTTATTGATCCCAAGTTGGAAACATTTGCGTTACATCAGCATGTGTAACAGTTGTAAATATGCAGTGGTGTTTATTTGTAAATCATTAGTATAATCACACAAATTCTGTGTTTTATATTTAATAACTATGTGTTCTTTATTTATTGATTGTTCAATACCTGACAAGGCCGGAGATGAAATATCTACATACATCTTATAAGAGTATAATACATATGTATAATATCAGTTAAAATAAGTGCTTCAACATAGTTAACATTGCTGGAGGTATGCACACATATTTATAGATGTCTTGTAATGCACTATTGAGGAACCTGCGACCCAAGTTTTTCATTCAATGCATAACTACACCGTTTGTGTATATGATATGTCAATAAACCTTAGAACATCTTGAAATCTGAAAGGCAAAATAGTCAATATATACAGTCTTTAATTAACTATTAGTAGAGAATAACGAGTAATGAATATACTTTATAGGGATCCTATTAATATCTAATAATAAAAATAATGAAATTCAATAACATGCTTTAACCACTAGGTGTCCCTTTATATCAGCTGTGCACCTTTATGGTGTAAATACAGCCTATCTACCAATTGGATCAAATATAAAAGTCAGCCGAATTAGTGTTGATACTGCAAGGAGACGTATTGTGTGAAAAGAAATGTAAGATGTTGTTTAATTGCTGCTATATTGATGATCCACGTCACGTTTTCAGTTCCTCATGTTTGTCTAGAAGTCTTCTCATCAGGGCTCTATAAATACAGAACTACGGCAGATATGTAATATTCAATGCAGCCAAACCGTGTATTACAATGCCGTTAAAAAACTTTACACCTTCATTGCAAATTCTACAAAGCGCCATGCAGCATTTGTGGAGACACAGAAAGCCCCCTTGAGCTACAGAAGCTCTCAGACACCCACTGGACCTGCAGGGGAAATGCCTTGAAAACAATCCGAAAGGTCCTCCCTGCTGCCATGCAATACCTGGAGGATCTGAGGAAGTGCGAGCCACCTGATCTCGCTGCAGGAGATGCAAAAATCCTGTTACGCAGCATCAATTTTGAATTCCTGCTCTGTTTGGAGATTACAACACCAGTTTTCCTGGAGACATCAATGGCTTCCAACGCTCTCCAACAGAAAGACCTAGACCTGGCAGCTGCATACACTGTTGTTGATGGTGTCCTAAGGCGAGTGCAGGAGCTGAGGACGGATGAGCAATTCACAGAGATTTTTATGAAAGCCACAACAGCAGCAGAGGCACTGAACATTGAAATTCCAGAACAAATTCCAGGCCAAGGAAGACGCCGGAAAGTCCCCGAAAAATTCAAGTACAGCTCCACCTCGGCAAACGAGGACCACCATGTCCTGACACTGGAGGAGTACTACAGGGGAAAGCTGTACTTCACCTTCCTAGACATATTAAGGCAGGAGCTTGAGAGGCGTTTCAGAGGTGAGGGAAAAAACAGCAGTGACATCCTAGGTCTCTTCACAGTCTCACTGACAACAGCTCAGTGGAAGAATATTGACCAGGGTGAGGGTCTCAACACTGTGCATTCACTTTGTGAGTTATATGGCTTCCAAGGAGAGGAGATCCATCTCAAAACAGAGCTAAGAGTCTTCCATGCAACCTACACATGTCCATAGAGGACTGCAAAGGCAATGCTGGATGTTTTCAAATAATTTGATGCTCACACCATATTTCATAGGTTTTGATGAGCTTGAACAGTGTGTTCAAGCTCATCAAAACCTATGCCACTCTGCCAGTCTCAACGGCAACTGTAGAACGCACGTTTTTAAAGCTGAAAATAATCAAAACAAGGCTGAGAAATCTATGTGGTCAAGAGCGTCTGTCTGATCTTCTCCTACTGGCTGTAGAAAGAGAGATCCCTGTTGACAACAACGAGGTCCTGAAGATTTTCATTGAAATGGTCCCGAACAGGAGGCTTCTTCTCTAACACTTTAAGCTGTACCTGAAATGAACACAGACTGAATCACAAATGTAGCAGTTGGACACAAAAGTCTAAAAGTCAACTGAGTGTCACTTACAATGACAGTGTTGTTTTTTTATTTGACCTTTTACATAAAAAACAAGTTAGAATTTCCAAGAGGTCTTGTGTTGTTTTTTTCCCGGGGGGGGAGTTAACCAAAACAGGCCATACTGTAAACATCATCAGAGGTAATGTTACAGTAAACACACACACACACAGAGACACTTTGAAGGTCACCTATCATGCAAAATGCACTTTTTGATGTCTTTTATACATACATATGTGTGTAAGGAGAAACGGGGGTACAATGGAGCTGATCCAGATTCGCTGTGGTCATATATATATATAATATACATAATATATGCTGAATCCCCTCCCTTAGCTATGTGTCTGTGTATTCAGCAGGATGTCTACGAGAGGGACTTAGAGTAAAGTTGTTATATATATATATATAATAATAATAATAATAATCCTTATATGTATTATAGCGCTTTATCAATGACTCTCAAAGCGCTATATAATACATATAATGGCACTATAGCGGTAAACACTTAATAAAGCACATGTCAAGCTATGTGCTGTATCAGAAACAACTAGAGAATGCAATTCCTGAACAAATTGCTAGTGGGAATGCTTTATGCTGAAAAGCTGACGCTAAACTGCTATGCTGAAATGTAATGTGTAAGAAGAAAGTGAATCATTTAGATTGAAATGATACATGAACACTTGAATGTGTGATAAGAGAAGAAAAGAAAGTCAAAAGGCTTGGAAAAGCAGCAGAACTATCTGCGCCCCAGGGTATGAGGCATGCTACAATGGGTGATCTGTTTGGTATTTTGAGCAAAACACTTCAGAGACATGTTTTGTAAAGATATGGCCCTATAATATATTGTTCAAATATAGCATAATAGGTGACCTTTAATTAATAAACTAAATATTAAAACAGGTGAAATACTATTACAGTCCACAGGTTCCCTTACTTTGAATGATAATAGCAGGGAACCGGGCTTGTTGTGGAAAAGTGAAAAGGTTATATTAAAGTCCTTGATAAAAGTAGAGCTGTGATAAAAAGCTCTGTCCGTCTGTCATCATCGATGCCGTTTTTCCAGTGTTGTTGTTGTTGTTGTTCAACCAAGTTTAAACAGGTTGTGGAGGAGAAGCTGGCGCAGGAGTAGGTGTCTGGGTTTTAAATGATGGTCGGAATTCTCTTCGTCAACGTCTTTTTGACAAACTGAGGGATATTTTACTATAAATCAAGCAATGTGCCCTTGCACTGTGTGCAGATGATTGGCAATGTACCTTAAGATCAACAATTCTGACCTCAGCTCATTTGTATTGGTTTATTAGTAACTGACTGTATTACCCGGATGCCTCAACATAAAGGAAGCCTCCTGTGGCCCAGGGTTGTTTGTGCTGGCTCCAACAGAAACTAATAAAGTTCATCAGCTCGATATAGTGTCTGTGTGCGTACACGTGTGTGCATGTGTGTGTAGGTGTCTCTGTGTGCATTTGTGTGTATAGGTTTCTGTGTGCATTTGTTTGCGAGTGTGCATCTGTGTGTTCAGTGTGTACAGGAGAGTGTGTATGGCCTTAACCTACGTACTCAATCCCAACATGAAAGTTGATAAAAGAAGGCCCTCTGCTGGACACTGTTTGTTAAACCTGGTTCTATGAAACCGCACACACACACACACACACACACACACACACACACACACACACACACACACACACACACACACACACACACACACACGTCTCTGTATATTTATGAATATTCCTAAGGCATTTAAATACAAGTGATTTATTTTAATTTTATTTCATTAAGCTCTCATTCTCAAGAAGACATGTTGAACAGCAATGCAACAAAAAGTTACAGACAAGGACAAAAGTAAACTCAAGGCAGGTGGCCCTTGCTTGTCTAGACACACCTCATGTTATTATTGTGAGTATGTTGTTGTTCCTTCTTTCAGTTCAAGTATGGTGCAATGACTTCATTTACTTCAGAATATCAAAACACTGCAGTGAATGTAATTTATTTGTTACAAATGTTGACCTGGCTGCTTTACTCTCAGTGAAAGGTTTGACCCTTTGCTAAAAATGCTTCTGCCCTTACTCAGCCGAAGGCTTGGCACTTGAAGCCTTGGTTTACTTACAGCAAACTGAAGTTGAAGTTGCAGCTTTGCACTGCACTGCGTGAGGTTTCCCCAGAGCACTACATGACCTACATAATCTGTTTGGTTGTGCGAGAGGCTTAATTAACATTCCCTGAGTGTTTACAGTCAATTATTCAACACAGTGGCTTTCTGTGGGAGCTACTCATTACTCTAATGCTGTCACAGAGGGAACAAATCCTCTCTTTAAGGAAAAGGAATCCCCAGGGAAAATATCTTTGAATGTCATTTGAAAAGCATTTAAGTCAAGTAGTCTTCTGTATGATATCCGCTAATCCTGAAAAATCATCTGGTTAAAAGTAGAAAGAGAAAGTGACCCCGTTCAGTGCTGCGGTTCAGTGCCTCGCAGCTGGTCACAATGTGCGCAGCCAAGCTGTGAGATGTGGGCTGGAGTGTAAAGCCCACGTACATATACAGAAAGCCCGGTTCCTACACTGCTGAGGATAAACAACACCCCCGCCAAGCTTTACAATTCAATAAGTGCATGCATGTTTCAGCATCATTGTAAATGTCCGCTGGTTTGATATGAAACAAACCAAGTGCCTCCCTGCCCACATGCATGCATGCACACCATACAGACACACTCACAAGGCACATAGTCTATGGGTACACACAGATAAACACATTCAAACCCTCCCAGTATTAAACAAGCTGCCAAGCAAACTTGTAATTACAGCTCGTTCTCAAATGCTCCTACTTCCTTTTTTACACATTCTCTCTATTTTCTCTTCCTGTTGAGTCTTCTGTTTGACCGCAGGCTGTGTTGCATGTGGCTGAGGAGACGCCATGAGGCACGATTTACATCTGGGCATTAACATTCCTGACGCTTTGCTCTGGTTACTGTGAAGGACCTGCTCAGTAAACGTCTGGGGTGATGAGTAAACGACAGAGGAGACCAAGTTCTTACAACGTGGATGAAGGCAGATCCAGGATCAGCCTGCCTCTACAGAGATGAGCAGAGCCTGCATATGGATGTGAGACAGGAGCTTCCTCATGTAAGATAGTCCCAGTGACAGATGCAGCAATGTTTTGAGTGGCTGGGGAAAGCAGGAGTTCAGTCTGCACATGATCAGCTGCTCTTGTGGCTTTGCTGTTGTTTTCTATGGAGAGAGCAGCCTGGCCTGTTTAGCATGCAAATCACAAATACACAACACAGAAGATTACGTAGAGGCAGGGCACAAACAACATGAGGAAGGCTGTTTGTGCCGCTACATTTGGGTTCTTCACTCAGCTCAATTCTACATGACCAGCTCTGTTTATCTTTTAAGAATTTCACAATGAAAAATACATCTGGTGGTTATAATCAGATTTATTTTTTAAGGCCTTCGACCGTTCTTTTTATTGTAAAAACCTTCATTTTTCAATCAACAAATACCGTATAACCCATCCATCCATCCATCTTCTCCCGCTTATCCGTGGTCGGGTCGCGAGGGTAGCAGTTCCAGCAGAGAGCCCCAAACTTTCTTTTCCCTGGCGACATCAACCAGCTCTGACTGGGGGATCCCAAGGCGCTCCCAGGCCAGCGAAGAGATATAATCCCTCCACCTGGTCCTAGGTCTACCCCTTGGTCTCTTCCCAGCTGGACGTGCCTGGAACACCTCCCTAGGGAGGCGCCCAGGTGGCATCCTAACTAGGTGCCCGAACCACCTCAACTGGCTCCTTTCGACGCGAAGGAGGAGCGGCTCAACTCCGAGTCCCTCCCTGATGACCGAACTTCTCACCTTATCCCTAAGGGAGACACCAGCCACCCTGCGGAGAAAACCCATCTCGGCCGCTTGTATCCGCGATCTCGTTCTTTCGGTCATGACCCATCCTTCATGACCATAGGTGAGGGTAGGAACGAAAATGGCCCGGTAGACAGAGAGCTTTGCCTTCTGGCTCAGCTCCCTTTTCGTCACAACGGTGCGGTAAAGCGACTGCAGTACCGCTCCCGCTGCTCCGATTCTCCGGCCCATCTCACGCTCCATTGTTCCCTCACTCGAGAACAAGACCCCGAGATACTTGAACTCCTTCACTTGGGTTACAACCCGCTCCTGGGCTGCAACAAAAAGCAGGGAGGTGAGACGAGAGGTACGAATATACGTTTATTTGTAACACGTCAACTAAATGAACACCAGTAACAGGTCCCCGAAGCTGGCGTAGAGAGAGAGTGCCCAGAGGAGTGAGGGCCACGTAACCTGCTGGGCTCCTCCTATATTCTGTTTGATTCAGGTGTAGCTCATCCGGCAGGTGCGCCTCATCAGACAGCTGCAGCTGGAACCTGCAATCACACACAAAACACACACACAACCAGACGGCACCCCACGCGGTGTGGAGGGGTTGTCACACTCCCCCCCTAAGAACACCGTTAAGTACCCGAATAGCTAGGAGCTCTTCTCCGATTTTCCGGCGCAGACAGAAAACCACTCTGGCCAGTCCGTTGACCCTGCACCTGGAAGAACCCGGAATGTCCCCCCAGAAACCGCAACCTAGACCCCGGCAACAGACCCAAGACATGACCCCCAGGTCGCTGCCGAACTGGCCAACCCGTCCGACACGCGTGACATGCTCCAACATGCCGAGACACATCTCTCCTCAACCCAGGCCAAAAGAAATACCTCAACAGATAACCACATGTTTTACGGACACCCAGATGTCCCGACTGCACATGCGCTTTTCTGAGGACCTCCTCGCTAAACCTGACAGGAACCACAATCTGATACACTGGCCCACCAACGAAACCTTTCCCACGTGACCACCACTTTCTGACCAGCAATCCCCCATGCGGCTGACAACCCCTGGTGACCCCATTTCCATCCTCGGTGGAACCCACACAAATATATAGTAACTGAAAAAAAAGAAAAGAGGGAAAAAATAAGGAACAACACTACTCCGCATTTACAGTCTTTATTTTTCCTTGTAGTCTATTTTTCCAGCGTTGTTCACAGGTCCCTGCTTTAGTCCTTCCAGGGGTGTCAAACTCAAATACACAGTGGGCCAAAATTAAAAAATGGAAACTAGTCGAGGGCCAGACTGGTTCAATGTTTATTGCAGAACGTATTGAAATGAGTGTGTTGCACATATTAAACCTGGAACTAACAAAGCTTAAATGATTGCCTAAAAACAAAACATTAAACATTAAATAATCAGTTGCATTAATTTCTTATGGCTCTATCTGCAGAGTCATTTCTTATGGCTCTATCTGCAGCTTTTCCAAAGTCATTTCTTATGATTACATTTTTCCACAGGCCAACAGCAGCTTAAAAAAAACAATTTCCCTCAAAGAAAAAACCAAACTTGTCTCAAGAAAGAAAGTGCAGAAGGAAACATCCATTGAAACTCAGTTTGCTGCTCTGTGATGTAGTTCAAGCCAGATACTTGGCATCTCATCTTGGGTGCAATGTTTGAGGAACCCTCAGGATTGAGTAGGGTTGGGAACCGAAACTCGGTTCCAGATGAGAACCGATAAGAAAATGCCGGGTACCGGGTACCGGGTACCCATACAAAATAAACAATTTTGGTTCTGCTTAACGGTCCCTAAACGCGGTAGACCCTGTATTCCACCGGGTCCGTCTGCGACCCGGTGGAATACAGCCAGGGTAAGGGCGGACTGGCCATCTGTGTGTTCTGGAGAATCACAGAACGGCCGGTCGTCAGCGGGCCGTTGACGGCCGGCTCGGTACGCTGACGGCCGGCACCGCCCTTGATTTTTTTAAACGGCATCATGTAAGTTGCACTGACAGGCAACAGAGGTCCACAGTTTCCCCGCAGCGAGGCTCCCCCCGCCCTCCAGCAGACATTTCATGAGCTCAGTCACTTCATAACACCAAAGATGGGTCGCGGTAAATGCTCTGAAGTGAGGCTCCACTACACTCAAAAAGAAAAAGACAAGGCACAGTGTAATGCCTGTTAATAGCTTGCCACAGGCATAGCTCAGTTAAAATAAAGCACAGCTATTGTGCAAAGTGTAAGTGTAATATTTATGTATTGCATGTATATTTTTTATTTGTAAAAATGTCAGTTAAAGCTTAAAAGAATAAAGATATTTTTGTTATCTAAACGTTTGATCTCTTTCTTTTCCAATTTTGGAATCGATAAGCAGAACCGGAATCGTAATCGATACATTTCAAACGATACCCATCCCTAGGATTGAGTGAAGGTGTGCGTGCAATATACTGGCGGGCCAGATCTAATAGTAATTAGAAATTATCCTGCGGGCCGAAATTAAATCCACCAAGGATTTGACACATGTGCCTTAGACGGTAGCGCAGTCTTTCCATAGTATATCTTTCTTCTATGCACCATGACAAGTTAAAATTCCTTGTACGTGTCAATCTACCTGGTAATACACCTGTTTCTGATTCTGATTCTACAACGTCCAGCCATTGAACCAGTCCAGTAGGGTCACTCTTTCATCTTTCATCATGTGATGGCCTTTTACCCGCATCAGGATTGAAAAACTAAAGATGTTCCTCCTCTCCAATTATACCATCCGGATTAAGCCCAGGTTCATGACCCTGGGGTCACAGGGAATTGTATAAACTAATATTTCTTTGTTAAAATAACCCTAACACAAAATGCTTTTACTTTTAGGCCTACACATAAAGTATGCGAGTGAGTCAAATGTCCACATTGTCTCCAACCATACTGCTGTTTTCCCAATTGTTTATTTGGGAACAATTGTTTAGGCTGGTTCACCGTAATCTGACATCATACCTTCTCCCTCATTCTTGACTGTAATATTTTTGACAGCAAACTCTGTCAGACATACACACATACAGTACTGTGTGACATGGTTTGGATCCCGAAGGATTCTTGCTCTCACACTTTTTATGAATGAGCTTCAGCGCTCAGTCTGACAGCCGTAGATTAAAGAGGAAATACAAGTAAAACCCTCACTGACAGGGTCCACCCGCTCCAACAAATGAACTTTCCAGTCTTCGTTATGATAGTTTGTCTCCTTAAATCCAGCAGGATGCTTATTTTGTAAATGTTGGTCCTATTGACAGTTAATTGCAAAATATTGCAGTGTTTGCTTTAGGGCGTGGCTACCTCTTGATCACTGGTTGCTACAGAGACGGAGAAATTAATGAAGATAAATCCCAGAAACTTTTTTGACATCCTCTTTAAGGGTACTCCTCGGGTAGTCATCATGTTGCATCATGTCATTGTCAATGCCTCTTTGTGAACGTCAGTCATAACATATTAGCAATTTGCTTCATGTCCAATTCCATCACCTGCACAGTGTGTGCAAACAATGAACTCTAACTGGCCAACTCTGTGTACAAGTAGTCCCCAACAATGTCAAAGATCCTTCTGACCACAACGCTGTCTTTGGCCGGTCTTATCTGGATCAGCGGGGACTGGCTGAGCAGTGGAAAGGAGTTTTCCTGCTGTTGATCAGAGACAGACAGATCCAATGTCTCCCAATGAGCTGAGTGGAATCAGTGGCAGTACCGTAACACGAGGGCAACCATTCATATCTGGAGTCATTTGGTTCACATTGATTAGAAAGATTTGACTTAGCAATTCTACACATGATCTCCTTATGAAGCCCAGTGCTATGTCTCCTTCAGTCAGACCCCTCCCCCTCTTTGATCAGTACTAACCAGGAGAGAGGAAGTAGAGGGGATAATATCCGATTATTGACACACAGCTGAAACCAGGTACTTGCCAAACCAGATCAGCAATATTTAATCACTTTATACTATTAGTGCTGATCCCCAAACTAGGTTCCAATGTGACATTCTCAGTGGTTTTTGCTGCTCTAATTGGATTAACACCTCAACACATATGCTGCCATTTAACAGGGAGCTAAATTGTGGGCAATTACATTCACTTAAAAATAGAAACATTTATGGTGTGAAACAAAACTGTGATTCCTTTAACTAGTCCTCGTTAAGTTCTTGCTTTATTTATTGTTGCAGATTTAGCCACATTTGCCATGTACTGTGAGTTTAGGATGTGACTGCCAAACCTTTAATTCCCAATGTATTGGCCTCAGTCTTCTAATCATTGCTGCAGAGAATGGAACATTTGTGCAACAATAAAAAATGGAATGCAGCACTGAGATGCTTAAGTGTTACCTCACGGTTTTCACATGAATAATGTGCATTTCACTTTATCCCTGATGTGTCTAGTAATTTGGCAAAAAACAATCAAATTGAGTGTGTAGTTGTGTTCAGATTGCACAAAGGATGGAGGAAAATGCAGGTATCAATATCAGGGAAAATAAACAGACTGCTCAAACAGTTCAGCAGTCTAGTTCATTCATATTAAGCACGTGAATGGCACCAGAAAAAAGCTCATGCAAGGCATAACTGTGTTCAGCAAACTGTTTATCTTTTAGTTTATTGTATTGCATAATATAAACCCCTCACACCATAAGAGGTCAAAGGTCATCAACCAGCAGACAGGGGAGGACCAGAAAGCATCTTTAACCCATCCTCCCATATACAACCATCATGCTATCATGTGACTGAAGGTCCATGCAGGTCATGTGATGAGCCATCTCTACAACTACAGCTGAATAACTTGAGATGTGGTGTATCACATCCCAAAGACCAGATAATAACTTCATATAACACACATGATCAAAATAACACGGCACAAGTATTAAGCAGGATGAAGAAAATATGATAGCAGGGATGGCTTAGCGTCCTGTAGGCTCAACGATGCTGCTGTACATTGCTGTGTCTCCATTTCCTCTCGACAAAGTTGACAAATGTCCTTTACAAAGTACCAGCACACTTGCACAAACCAACATACACACACATAGCAGTGACCCTCCCTCTTCCACTCTGAGTATTTATAGCCTCTACAACTCAATCTTCTTCATTAGAACTCATAATTGTGTTGTGTGTAACCATTCGTAAGTCTCAAGTGATTCAGGGCAAAAGAGCAGAATTTTGATTCATGAAGCTAATGTCAGAAAGACTGCACACGATTTATATGTGGCTTACTCTTACTCTGTACAGTATACACAACTCATGTATTTACAGTGAATGGAACTGCCTGATGAGGGTCTCTCTTACAGACATTGAAGCACATGTTGAGTCCCCTGGTACAAGTCCTCAGTGTGCTAAAAACGAAGGGTTACGTATGGTAACCCTTGTTATATAAGCACAGGCGAAGCCCACTACTGGACTCTATGGGTACTACCTTATCATGCAAGCATTCACCTACTGAGATTTCTATAGACGTAGCCGGCCCCCAGAACTCCTCGTTGGAGATGTTTCTTTTTCCATTTTTTTCTTTCTGAGTATAGTGACGTTACACCAACCAAATGGGCCAATTGGTCCAAATGGACCAATGCGCGGAGCTCCGCACACACTCACTCAGCCTTATATTTTCTCAGCCGCGGTGCTGCGCGGATCTTCGCACACACACACACACACACACACTCACTCAGCCTTATATTTTCTCAGCCGCGGCTCCGCGGATCTCTGAGTGTGTGTGTGCTCAGGCTGAGTTCCGCGGTATCTCGCTGTCTCGCAGACCCCACGCAGCAACCAGGAAACGACACCAGTAACCCAGCTCACAGTGTACGCTCCTCAAGCCTCAAAGGGCGGAGCAGCGAGCCCCGCAGCGTCCCGCCAACACGGCACCCTAACCCCACGCAGCATTCTCATCTGTTTGTCATTACTGTTGTCATTTTCTGGTTGCTAACGCCATTGTAAAACATAAACACTGATCTTCAGCTATAACGGTGGTGGACTCATCAGAACAGAGTGGGCGAGTTGACCAATCAGAGCACACTGGGCTCATAGGGGGGGGGGGGGGGGGGGGGGCAGGAGCTCCAACAAGGTGTGTAGGACAGAGAGTGAATACACATACTATACAGAGACGCTGTATGAGAAACCAATGTGAGTTTGGAACATTGAACAATGTAAATCTATTCTAGTAGACCTCAACAATGGAATTATGATCAGTAGAAATGGCCATGACATGGGACCTTTAAGCATTTGAGACTGAGGACTATGTACAAAAACTTAAATGGCATTACCAATACTTGCATACATATATGTATGTGTGTATATATATATATATATATATATATACATATATATGTATATAATATATATATAGATGATCATATATATATCATATATGTACAGTATATGTATGTATATATATATTACAGAACAACGGTATAATCAACAGTAATAGCTGAAGATGTAACAAAATAATTATTCTTATTCTTAAAATCAATGTGGTGTACATCTTTGACGTGCCTTTAAAGAGCAACTTGCAGGTTAGAGACACCAGTGAATAAGTGTGTAGGAAAATGTTATATACACTAGATCTTCCCAAAAATATACATAAATATACACTACAGCAGTGACCACCAACTGGCGGCCCGCGGGCCACATCCGGCCCGCACGACGGGGGTGACTGTGGCGTTGGCGGAGTGGTTACTGCGTTCGCCCCCCACTCATTTTTTTTTTACAACGTCTCGTGAGTACGGTGCAGTACCGGAGTCCAACAGAGAGGCAGCAGCTGCGGGACAGTAGACTGCATACTGCGAAAACTTCCCTGCCTTGAAGAAGAATTGATCCTTCATTGTGAAGAGTCTGGTTAATGCACTCCGCAACACAGCAGTAGTCCCGCTGCGACAGAGTCCAACAGAGAGGCAGCAGCTGCGGGACAGTAGCCTAGAAGTGATCCTTCGTTAGCGGGAAGAGTCTGCTAAGCTTTATGCGCTCCGCAGTACCTGAGCGTGCTCCAATAGCACCGCCCCTGGTCAACAACTTCAAAATTCCGGGCTATATAAAAATCGCTGGCCCGCGAAAGTGTCTATTGGATACATTTTGGCCCTAGGCCAAATGTAGTTGGTGATCCCTGCACTACAGTGACATCTAGCGTTGTTTTTGTAAGACATTTTTGACCACAAAAAAACCTCCCCATGTGACCTCCCGCGTGTGACGTCACATGGGGGAGAGCAGCCGGTCTAACATATGAATAAACATGGTTCACAATGCTAGTTTTGACACAGAAGAGGATGAAAATGTATTCGAATGCATATGACAGACCACAACCTTATAATTATGAGCCTGCTAGGGGTCCAAGAGATCAGGAGCAGCCAAGGATTAGAAGAAATAACGGCCATCGGAGAGAAATGGAGCTGTGGTGTGAGGAGAATCAGTGGAGAACAGGGCAGCTGTCTTGGTGAGTGACCGGCGTTAGCTATAGTTAATGTTAGCTAACGTCGGTCACATCACAACATTGTAAAGTTAGCTATCATATATCAGGCTATAACTAAAGTAGTGTTGATAATATAGTAACGTTACTGGAGGACTGTTGATACTGATCCATAACAGAAACTAATGCGCAAGTATCAGCCGTATCTCGCCTTACCTAATGCAACTCCACACTACGTCTTACGGTCAGTGGCGGTTCTACGGGGTGGCAGCTGCCACCTCAGAAAAATGCCTTGCCACCCCAGCTGCCACCCCAGATGGCAGCTTTGTTTTGAAAGAAAAGTTGTGGCTCATCGGACATTTATGAGAGAAAATCTCTAATGTCCGAGTGCAAGTGAATGCAGCCCAAGACGCGAGCCTTGTAACCCCTCCCCCGGCCCTGGCGCGAGCGTGGAAATATGATTGGCGGCGATTTCATTTGAACGGGGGGACAGCGCAAAACGAGAAGCATTTTGGATCCAAGCAGACGGAAGGAATGAGGTATTTGCGGTTTACAATGACAGAGAAGAGACTGTCAAGTTTGGCTGTACTCAGCATTGAATCAAAACGCACCATAGCTTTAAATCTTAAGAAGTTTGTGAGGCGTTTTGCTGAACAAGATGGTAATCGCCACATTCAGCTGTTTTGGCATGCCAACTTGATGCTCTGCTCACGGATGACTCGATGAACATAAAAAAACTGCTAAGATGATGACCTTACGTGTGTATAACATTTTTCGTCTTTGTGGGGGTCTGCCCCCAAAAAACAGTTTTAAGTCCTGAGAAAGTCAAATAAGACGGTGTGTAAAACTTCACTGCCCAGACAAAAAAAAGTAACCACTTTGATTTAACTAGGCCAGTAGGTAAGGAATTTCCACTGGATAATAACTGCAGCGATGTATATGTTTTAGATGAATACACGTTTTTTTACCCTAACTGATGCAGTTAGTCACTTCTTTAATGTTTGTTCTTTCTGATGTAAAGTCAAGGTTGTAACTGTTTGCAATGAAGTTGTGGGGCGCTGAACTGTTCTTTTGATTCTTTTGATATATGATAGTAATTACTTGTCTTTCAAATTTGAAGGAGGGTGAGCAAGCATCTTGAGGAACATTCATCATTAACTCCTCCAAAATATATAGTTTATTCAATAATAAATAAATAATATGTGAATCATAACAGTGATTGGCAGCTGATAGGAATAATATGATTGTTAATATTATCATATTCATACAGACAAACATCGATGAGACAGTTAATTAATGTACTTATTGCAGCAGTCTGCATAGATTTGGTACCCCTGCTGGTCTAAGAGTGAAACAACCTCATTCAGTTATTCTTCAGTTAAAATTCATTAAATTATGTCGGCCACCTTATATATTTATATTTAGGGCTTTACTGATGTGCCACAATAATGTCACCTATGTTATTGAGTTAAAATATCAATATTGTGGCTTTCCAAGTTAATCGTGCAAAAGGCACTTTTGTACGTCTTTTATACATGAATATGTGTCCCCGGTGTTCCAGGGAACTCACCAAGTGTCAGAAAACACAACCCTCTCTATTTTCCTCCATACCCAAATCTCTAAAAAAGGGGCTGCAACGGATCTGATACAGACTGATCCAGATTTGAACACTGTCCTGACGACAGGACAGTGGCGCTACGGCTATTGGTCAATTCTCCACCTATCAGGGGAATGACAGGTTGGGCCACGGCCGGCCATTGCTGCTCAAAAGCGCTGGAGACGCTGTAGTACATATGCCAGGCCTGTAAGTGGCGCTGTAGTCTGCCACAAAAGCAACGAAGAAGACTTCCCTTGCATGGTTGTCATGGTTGCCCTTCTGTTTATAATCCGCTGTGGCTCTTTTTCTCCCTCCCCGAGGCAAGCGTTTGCCCCTCCTGCTTTAAAACAAATGAATAATGACTCTATATAATCGTATGTAAGGGATAATGTGCAGCGACGCGGTCATTATGGGGAAAAGAACACCGACTGGCTGATCAGGAGCCCGACGCGAAGCGGAGGGATCTAGATCGGCATTATCCCGCTTATTACAAGGCCACATTCTCGACAAAGTAACGACATGACTCCCAATATTAATTGAAATGCTTTTATGGATTTAGAGAATGATTTTATTGATTTAAAAAATAGTTGTATTTATTTAAATTGACATGCATCCGCTAAGAAAAATAGTCCGTTGTTACTGTTTGAACTAACGTAGCAACGGCAGGAACTGCTTCGATAGTGTTTTTGAGGAGCTTTTTGATTACAGATTTGAAAACATCGTTGCTTGCTTTAAAAGTAGCACAATTCATTATGTCAAACCTTGGAAAGTATCTAGATATCCCTGCCCTAATGTCAAAGTAACTGCCAACTGCCCTCTCCTGCAGGGGGGCGTGGTCAGTTGCAGCTCACAGCATAAGCCCCCTGCAAAAACAGGGCTGGAAAGAGCAAATAGAGCGAAATGAGGCATGGCTAAAATGCAGGATCTATTTGGTATTTTGAAAAAATATATATGTTTATATACTTTATATAGGTATGGCCCTACAATATATGTTTCAAATATAGCATGATAGGTCCACTTTAACATTGATTGATATGACTGCGATTAAATCAGCATATACTTCTGCCAGGGGATGCCACCCCTCAAAATCTCCTGCCACCCTCTTGCCACCCCATGAATATTTGACTAGATCCGCCCCTGCTTACGGTGCTGTGTACCAGAAGGGAGAGAGAGAGATGAGCGAAGGGGGGGGAGAGAGAGAGCAGCGAAGGGGGGGAGAGAGATGTAATACGGTTTCCTGATAACGTTTTGTTTGATAGGCCTCGGCTGTGCAGAGTATGTGCTTCAGGTAGGTGGATGTACCTCGCACAACGCACCCAGGAACGAAGCTAGCTCTGGTCCTTTTCCTGTTAGGGAAACCAGTGCATGACATTAAGGATTTTTGGGAGATGACCCTGTGGGCCATCTAAGCTAATTTACAGATGGCCCTGAGCCCAATAGAGATGGCCCTGAAAAATGCGCGTGGACGAAATGACGCACGAAGGGTTTGGGGGGCCTCCCCCTAGAACATTTAGATGTTTGCATGTCTTAGATGCTGTCTGGTGCATTCTCTAGACTGAATTATAAGATGAACCACCACAATATTATATTGTACAATTTCAATTTTATTCTTAATTTCACTCGTTTGTTTGTTCTTGTTTGTGTTTGCTCGCTTGCATGCCCTGCATAGCTATAAGAAATACTTAAGTTGTTGGTCAAGACACTTTCCATCTGATGAAGGCAAATGCCTTCCCAGATGTAAAAAAGTAGAAAACATTACATTCAGTTATAACTGCCAAAACAAACGTTATTTACACTATTATGGCCCCTGTTAAAAATGTTTGTAATGTTATCTACTGTAAGTTGGTCGAACGAATGCCTCCTCATCCGGAAGCTGACCGAGCAGACCCGAGCAGCAGTCGAGAGGAGCCGAGCGCATCCGCGAAGCACACAAAAGGAGTTCCCGTTAGCCGGCAAATCCAAATCTCTTCGGTCAAAATGTCCGGTCAAAATAATTTCCCTTTAGCCCAATACCGCTTCAGTTGCGCCACTTATGTGACAGACAAGAAGAGTATGTGACAGACAAGAATAGTCCATTCTGATGTCTAACACTTAAAGGTGGGGTAGGTAAGTTTGAGAAACCGGCTCGAGATACACTTGTTGTTATATTCCATGGAATGCTCTTAACATTCCGATAGCAATGAATATCTTAAGTGCTTTGACAACAAATCCATAAAAAAAATTCATCTGTGGAAGCCGTAGCGCTGTAAAAAGCACGACCAATCATTTTAGCCGGCCCGGCTAAAATAACTGGATGGCCTACCTGCCTGTCAGCCTTCCATCTGTGCACAAACTTATCTCGTGCCCTCACTGGTCATGTGTGCGTTTGTCTGTAAGGAAGTGGCAGATTTTTTCCGGCTGTGTATTTTCAAATTCTAGCGCACTCAAGCTGGTTTCTCCAAAATTACTTACCCCACCTTTAATGTGGAGAAAGAGATGTCCTGTATGGGTTGATTGTGCGTTGATCTGTTGGTAATGCCTCGGGGTTCCGGTGGGCATGTAAACAAATGCATAATGCTGCGCTATACTTTGTGGCCTCACCCGGTTGCATAGCGACACTTATTGTTTAGGTGTCTTTTAATAAGCAGGTAGTCATATCATTAGCTAGAACTAGCTGGATCTGATCGATATGGACATAAACGCGAGTAAAGTCTAATCTGACAGGAGAGAGAGATCAGCTGCTGCTGACGAGTGGACACGCAGCTCTGCATGATCACATGCAGCGGTGAGCGGACAAAACACACACTTCAGGTTAGAATATCACACGTAGCTATTTTAATTACCTCTCAAACTACCTGAACTAGTTATAGATATGTTTAGTTTTACTGTCACTCATTACTGGATCCGCGAGCTGCATGATACTGGCATAATAGATTGCCCGATCGGGCAACCAGCAGGTGAGGCTTCATTGCCCGAGCTAAATACTAGATGGCCATCGGGCAGTCGTTAATGTCGAGCCCTGGAAACTGTGGACTCGATGTCCTAATCACCATGATTACAAATGGTGAAATGCAATGTAAAATTACCGAAAAAATACCAGCTCACTAAATCACAACCATTCAAACCAACTACAAACAACTACAAAGTTGCTCCCCCCATGTGACGTAATATGACATAATATGACGTTAAAAAAAGCAGTTTTTAGTAGCAGAGCTCAAAACGGCTCCTTTCCCCTCTGAATTCCTGCCCTTATGTCTCGTAAAACATATCAAATCCTGCATGCATTAACTTTTTTAATTGTAATTTTCAGGCAAGGTTAAGCATAAATCTAGTGCATCTACTGCAAGTTGCTCTTTAAAAACGGTGGCGGTCTTCAGGTGCTCCTCCAGCACAGTGTGCAGGAAACTAAATCCACCAATCCCCTGAAAACGCCAGGGTTGACTGAAGAGTCAGTCTCGTCATGCCCACAAAAAGCCAACTCAAAAGCCCCAAAAAAAACGTAATTATTTTGGATAAAATATGCCTGTTTTTATCCACCTCCTCATTGTGTTTCCTCACCGCAATCCTGTGGGCGTCGCCCAGCTGCGTAGCTGTTGCTTACTTGGGGCGAGACAATAATCGCCCCTCTGGTAGTAGTTTTGAGGACGCTGATTGGCTACATTTTATGACACACGTTCATATCTTGAATCAGAAATTGGCTAGACTCGCCTCCGTGGGGCGATTTCTCCATGGCCCCAGCACAGTACTTCATTCATACAGTGTACTAGGAAAAGCATATATTTTGCGCAAATTATTTAAAAATCATATTTACACATATTTCTGGGTGCATTCCATATTTTAAACACACAAATATTGACAATTTATATAATGAATTAGTATTATTATTATTATTATTAGTATTATTATTAGTATTATTAATAATAATGTTTTTGTGTGTGGTTTCGGGAGGGCGGCGCCCTATCGCCCCCTATGGGCCAGCCGACACTGTGTTTTAATCAAGCGGCAAACTCTGGGGCAGAGCCGGGAGGCCAATAAGGAAGTGCCACAAACTGCAGTTCATCTATTGGCCGATAGGGGATGACTGCAGAAAGGATGAATTTCCATAGGCCCCCATGTTAAAATGCCCAACTTTACATCATAAATAAACATGTTTTTACCCCTGGGTGCAATAAAAATGATTATGGATATATAGTTAGATTCCACCTTCATGATTATGGATTGGTGAGTGAATTGTTTTATAACGCAACCCTTTTAGTAATATTAGGTCTTAACGTTTTTTGCATAAATGAGGGCATGGTCACCTTGAGTGACAGGTCTCTGCAGTGAGTGCTGCTTCTAGCTTTCTGTCTCTCTGCTAGTAGCTCCGTTAGCTCAGTAAGCTCCTGGATGCTACAGGGGCTCAACTGCTCGGCTGACCGGGGGAACACAACTTGAACTCATTGATGTGTTTGTTGTGTTGGTGCCTGGTGGAGTATTCTTCATTTAAATATTGGACTTATCTTATGGCTCTGCGGTTAAAACAGACCTTCCCTGAATGCAGTTTCTTCGGTAAGCACTTTATTTCTTACTGGTCTTTTTATTCAGCTAACGAGCGAGAGGAAGCTACATCTGTGCTAACGATGCTATCCGTAGCATACAAGTTCAAACATATTAGAGAAGTGTAAAACATTAAGAAGGATTATACTGTATACTGTATACTGTATACTGGTTGGTATAATAAGGTCATCCTCGTACATTAGTTAGTTTGCTAGTTAGGTAACTGTACGCATGCATTGATATTGTTGATTTAAATGCACTATGCTCGACGATGCAGACAGCTAGCGTCACAGCAGTTTTGAAGACCAGCGTACTGTATATGAGATTAACCTCACTATAAGATCTGTAAATATGAATATCACATTTCCAGATCAAATCAAATCAAATCAAGTTTTATTTATATAGCACATTTATAAACGATTTTTGGTCGAGCCAAAGTGCTGTACATATAATACAAATAGCCTACAGTAGAGACACTTTACAGCAAATACAACAGCACAGATTGTTCAGAATATCAGTATGAGAAAAACGACACCCTCTATCCTTAGACCCTCACATCGTACAAGGAAAAACTTCCAGAGAAAACCCACAGTTTAAAGGGAACATGGGAGAAACCTCAGGGAGAGCAACAGAGGAGGGATCCCTCTCCCAGGACAGACAGACGTGCAATAGATGCCGTGTGTAAATCGAAGAGATAATACATTTTATAGCATATAGACCGAATGTTAGGAAATGCATGTGTCTGTAATAAGAAGATGAATCCACGAGGATGTCAGCTACAATCCTGAGGAAGCCATCACGGAAGCAGCATGACGAGACCCAAGGCAGGACCGCAGAGACAGGTTCAGCCACGACCCGAAGTCCACGACTTAATCCAGAACTCAGGATAGAGGATCCAAGACACAGGACTACAGCAAGAGGATCAGCCTCGACTCCGGATCCCGGCGTAGATATAGATACAAAACAAGAACAAAGATTTGGCTGGGTTAATCGGAACAAGAGAATACACAGACAGACAGAGAGGGAAAAGGTCATTGGATAAAAGTTATTCTTGATAACCCTCTAGAAAGATCTCATGAACTTCCCCACTCAATCTATCAAGACCCGAGCAGTTCTATTAGATATAGATAAGAAACAGTGAGAGGGAGCACAACAACCTATCTCTTCGTCAGATGCACTCCCCCGCTTATCTAAGCGACTCTGTACCCCGTTACCCTACAAGGCCATAGACCAGCAGAGGGGACCGTTACCCTCTACAAGGCCATAGACCAGCAGAGGGGACCGTTACCCTCTACAAGGCCATAGACCAGCAGAGGGGACCGTTACCCTCTACAAGGCCATAGACCAGCAGAGGGAAAATGGGGGATGGGTAAGGGTAAGGGTTTTTAAGAATAAACCACAAGGGTCTAAAGGGAAAAAAGATTAAATATAAGGTACTATATTTTAAGTAATCCTATCTACTATTCCTATATTCTAATAATGTATAAACTATTTTAAAAATACTTTATGAAATCCTATGTTATGTTATAAATATTAAAATAAAGAACTAAATAAATAAATGAATAAATAGATAATTAAACAAAAGCCAAAGAGAAAAAGTGAGTTTTAAGTGTTGATTTAAAAAACCCCAGGGTCTGGGCCGACCTCACATGGAGGGGCAAAGTATTCCAGAGCCTCGGGCCAGCCGCTGCGAAAGCTCGATGCCCTCGGGTTTTAAGCCTGGTCTTAGGCACTAACAACAACAGCTGATCAGCCGACCTTAACGGAGCGTCCACACTACAGCTTCAAAAAAAGCTTGGAGCTGGGCGTGTCTGAAGCTTGGGGATTTTATTCGAGCAACGCGACCAACAACCAATCACATGAATCTCCCGCCCCCGACATACAAAGCAAAAAACCCCGGGGATTTTATGCGAGCAATATATATATATATAAACTCCCCAAACAGGCGAAAACCTACCAGTTTCACCCACTGTCTCTGCCGGGGGAGCAGCTGGCAGCGAAACAGCTCAGCTGCTCCCCCCGGACCCGAAAGTGGCATATAGCCTGCACGTCAACATCAACGAAAGTGCTCGATATATGCTATATTGAATCAATAACACAAACTAACTATATCACTATAACATGATGATGATGGTGATGGTGATGAAGAATGCATCTAACGTTCAGCTGTTCATTATAATACAAAAACAGAGCATTAAACAAACCATCATGCTCTTACTTTGAAATCATGCGGAAATGTCGCCATCAGCGGGCCATCACGTGGTTTCCGAAAATAACCGAGTGACACGAGTAGATTTTAGCCGAGACCGGCGGAAAATATGTCTCACAATTCCGTGTGTGTAAAAAGACGATCCGCGAACAGAGATTTGAGATCCGTGAACAGAGATTTGAGATCCGCAAGCGCATTTTTGGTCCACAAATACAAATTGGATTCACAAATGCCTGATCGAAAGGTGTAAATGTTAAAGAGATATTAACAGATCTTTTTTTTATTTGTGAACATATTTAGCATATTTGCAGATCCGTTTTACACTTGCAAATGTATTTGTGAGTTTGAAAATCTTTTAAATGCATTTGTGGATGTTGTTTTACATTTACAAATCACATATTTACACACAAATTATTTTTATGTTCACACAAATAATTATGAGACATATCTATGCCCACAGCCGGCCCGCAGGGAGGAGCCAGGAGAAGCTATATAACAGCAGCACCTGAGCGGTTCGGGCGCGCTTTTCCCTCTGCTAGCGAGAGCCAGAGACAGCTGCTTTTCTGTCGAACAATATCCTGTTTGTGACTTTACCACGCTTTTTATTAATTAAAGTACCAATTTGAAAACATCTCAGAGACTCCATTTAGTCTCCTTTTTAAGCTTCTCTTTCCTGGACACGAGAATAACCATCACAGATGAACAATTGGGGACCTGACGTGATTCTCGTTGAACCGGAGAGACTACACAGCCGGCTGTTGCCCGGAGCCGCTGGCAACCCGTTCGACACACAGAGAGCTCAAACCAGGGTAAAGAAGAAGCCTGTTACGTCAACATTCTTCAATAGTTTATGCAGGACAATCTTAGGACTGTGTGTTGGACGGCTGCTTCCGGTTCCTGAAAATAGCTGGGAAATTAATGTTAAAACAACCAAATGTATAACAATAACAATCATAACACGTGGCGTTGCATTTTCACAGGCACGGTGAGTTCAAATTTCTTCTTTTTCTTATATTTAACCCTGCATGCTATTAATTTGTGTGTGTGTTGTATTTTAAAATATAAATGTGTGTGGCCATTGTACTTCGGGTAGGTGTCTTGTTGTGTTTTCATGTAGGTGTCTCTTGTTACGTTAGTTAGCCTATGACGTAAGGATATATAAGTCAATTTAACGATTATTGTTAAGATCTATGGGACATAGCGAGTTGATTAAGGATCAAGTAATTGAAAACCAACAAGGCATAGCGAATCAATTTAGGGTTGAGTAACTGAAGACAGTGCTAGTCGAAAACAGTTGAAAACTGTTTTAAAAAAGTCCTTTTTGAGGAAAGGCTTGATTAAGGTGTAAGCTTTTATCAGTGGTCATAACTGTTCTATTTTCAACCAAGATATTGCGGGTGGAATACGGTATTTGGAGTTACAACAGCATTACGTTAAATTGACGACGGTCATTTAATAGTCGCTGATAAGTTTCCATATTACTCCCACCTAGCTTGTCGAAATGGCAGCAGTTGACCAATAGTGGACTATAAAGTCAAATAATACGTAGATAGGTTTATAGCTTATGCGTAAGGGTTCCTAACTTTAAGTGATTATATCAATAAGATAAAGCCCATTGTTTCATAGTAAACTAGATAGAAAGTTATTTTAAACTGCAGTGTTGTTTTGTGTTCAATTTTCTTGACAAGATTGCACCCCGCCATTATTTAAACTCCCCCGTGAGAGCCACGAGGTGTTTTCAAATCCCTTTGTTCTTCAGGTCAAAGGTTGGAAAATCAGTTGCCATCTTGTCTTGTCCTCATGCTGAAAATAAGCCACACAGCAGTCGCCATTTCGTGAAATGTTAATTGAAAGTACTCTGTTTGTTTTTACACACAGTCCCACTCACATGAGGCTAGGCACTCCATCTTGAGAAGGACAAATCATATTTATTGGCAGAGTTGGAACTATAAAATAGACAGGTTATCTTACCGTGGGAAGTTTGGTATTTGTAGGAGTCTTGTTTTGAAAATATTCTTGTTTGCAAGTGCGTATTGGCTGGTTTTGAATATTCTTGTTTGCAAATGTGTTTTGGCGGTTATGTGCTGTGTTGTTTAACCATATTCAAATGTTCTTCCCATTTTTAAGGAAATAAGCTTCTTCTTGTTAAAAAGAGGTCAGTTTTGCAACAGCTATCCCTAGTGGATTGAGCTGGAAATTACAACAGCGCACTCTGCTGGTAATACAGAATTATTACAAAGATACTATAACATTTTGAAGCTTGATTTTGAGTGTTATGAATGAACACATGCGCCAATCGCCAGGACAGAATTACAAAGTGGTTTCTAATTAAAAGATGAGAAACTTTCCATAATAGACTTTCAAACTAGAATATTCAAACACCAATTGATTAAAGCTAACACAAATTATGACATTTAAATAGTTCCATACATTTCGGTATGCACTGTACACAGTAGATATCGATTTTTACAAGATTTCGATTTTCATATCTCAAAGTCAAAACGATACACTGTACAATTTTTATTTTAACATTTCAGATTTTAAAATGTGCATAATTTTTTATCTTTTAATTTAATTTATTAATATTTTACAAAAAACTTAAATCATAAAAAAAAAAAAAAACCTCTCCAGATTTTAAGTTAAGTACAGAGGACATAGGATATTTATTATAAGGAATACAAAGGTACTAGACAAAGGACTGGTGCTTCAATCTTTGATAACTTCATATTTTTCATTCGAATAGTTAGAGAACATGTCACCAAAAGAAACTAAATTGAGGCTAGACGCAGAGCCAGGCTCAACTGCAGATATCAAGGGAAGGATACAAATCAGATCAGATGCTATAACAGCTCCAAATCTTAGAAGAAAGACATGGAGCCAAATGGAGAAACTGTTGGAACAATGGCAAACGAGAAGACTGTATCCAGCTGATGATCAACCAGCACCAACGAAAGCACATAGAACAGCTGTAATTGACTATGAGAATGGAGAATACCTGCAACAGCAACAAGCATGGATCAAAGCCGGACAACCCCCTTGGTATGGACCTGCTAAAAGCGCTATGAGGAGAGCTGAAAAAAGAAAATCTAGAGTTACAAGTCTGGTACTCCATCTAAAATATGTCAGCCAAGGATCAACGAACAGCATGTATGTGGTTCAAGAAGCAGAGCTCACGACAAAGGAAGATAAGAAAGACAAGACAGAAGAAGCTCCACTTATCCAAACTTCAAAGCTCCATCCAAGCTTGACTAATGCGCCTCCTCCCTACATGACAGAAGAACACCTTTTCTTTCAACCCTCAATACAAGCCCCAACTTTTGGTGCTTTAGGAGGAGTATTGGAGTTGAACGGTCTCCCCACAGCTACACGTGTCAAAGACTTGGAGTATGAGGTAAGACTCCTATCTGGTGAGCTCAACAGAAGATTGGACGAACTCGACAGAAGAATGGACGAGGAGCTCAACAGAAAAATGGAAGAACTCAGCAAAAGAATGGAAGCACAACTCAAGAGAAGAGAAGGCGAAGGTTCTCCAGACACAACAACAGTAACTGAAGCTGGAAGATTCAACTGCTCAAAACTCATGCTACCGGTGATAGCGGCTGGAGAAGGAGGATTGAAATACCAATCATGGGCTCACAGAGACATGGAAGCATTAGTGGCAAAGCTACCTCCACTCATCAAAGGAGGTCAGAAGTGGGTGAATGATCTGGAGAGATACACAGCCCAAGACCACCTGTGCTTGGGGGACATGAGGGCCCTGCTTGGACGGATTGAAGGATGACTTGAGGCAAAAGCAATAGATTCTGAGGCCAATTGCCCGCACGACTCAGATGACACTTCATTCAACTACATCAGGTCGAATTATTGGGCTGCTATTCGTCACATCTACCCGACAACATGCAGTTTAGATGCCCTCAACAGCCTGAGGAAAGGCACGGAGGAAGAAATGCATGCCTTCTTGAAGAGATGTGAAGGAGTGTGGGAGGACTACACTGGAGAACGACATGATCTTTCTCCACCTGTTGAAATGTGGTGGAAGAAAGCTGTCATTAAAACCCTTCCCCCATCAGTGCAGGCAAGCCTGGATAACGTGGTGGGATTAGACACTAAACCCATTGAAGAATGGGGACTACATCTCATTCACCACGATATGAAATACCAAGCAACCCAGAGGGAAAATGACGAAGAAATTAAAACATTACAACTAAAACTTCTGAAGATACAGGTAGCTGAGAAAGACACTGTAGCTTGTAGGAACAAGACAAGGAGAAGGGAGGGGAAACTTCCAGAGAAGGCAGGGCAGACACCTCCAACAATTCAAGCTCAGGAAGAACCAGAGAATGCAGGGCAGATACCTCAAACTGTTAAATCTCAGATAGTGCCAGAGAGTCAGATCCAGAACCAACAACCAGGAGGTTTCCGAGGAAGCAGAAGCAGAGGAAAAGTACTCCGGTTTGAGGGATGCTACATATGCGATCAGCTGGGCCATTGGGCTAGAGATTGTCCACAACAACAAATGAAATACCCACCACATGCACCAAACAACGGCCCTCCATGCATTTACCCCGGGGGAGGTTTCCATGACTACGACATAAGCAGGGGGTCTCAGGGATGTCAAAGACGAACAGCATTGCCAAACATGACCCAAATGCCACTGACACCCTGGTATCAACCACAACAATGAGGAAGCTCAGAGGGCCAGACCACCAGGTGATGCATCTTCAGCACAAGGGTATTTTGAAATCCAGCTACATTGAGCCATATCTGTCACCACAGGAGGGAGAAGTTTAATGTTTAATGTAAAAACAAAATCGAGAGTAGCATTTGCATTTACACATAAAGCATCCACAGAATAGAACATTTAGCAGACTATTTTTGTAATTATGAGAAGGAAAGAGATTACGAGTGATGTTGTTCCCCCACACAGAAAACTATTGTGTCCACACAGCTAGTGAGGTCAAGACGACGGGTTTCCACCAAAAAATATGAAGACGGAAACCTAGAACTCGCCCAAGACGGAGGATCCATACCAAATCCTCCTGTTTACACCGACTGCAGTTCAAGGGGCGGTGATACACCTGACGTGGAGCTGTTGAGACCTAAAAACAGAAACTCGATTCTGCTGTGGTGAAGTCTGGCTACAAAGGGAGGTGTCCGATGGGGTCGCTTGTCTCAAACCAGTGAAGAAGTCAACAAGAACCCAGCAGAACTAGAGAGTGACTGTTAGCGGGAGAACAGTGACAGAGCGACAGAGACTGGCACAACATTTTCCAGCCAGTACATAGATAGACCCCGTCAGAAGACCGGGGCTGTGTTTAAAGGGGAACTTCATTTATTGTTAGTGGAAGTGTCGTTTTTTAGTCAAACAATTATGTGATTTATGGAGTCAGATTACATTTTTTCTCATCAACACAATTTTATAATCAGTCTGAAGTATCTGTTTTAAGGCAATGAGCTGCAGATTAAATAACATAACACTGATTGAGAGCCTGGATGAAGAAGATGTAGGGTTTTTACAACAGTTTCAAAAATCAGTTTTTATTTATTTGAGTAATTTTACTGATTTATAATGTAGTGCGTAAGGCAATATCTAATTTTGAGAGGGGCACCAGCCCTTCATGCATGTCACCCTAGGTGAGAATGGTTCGTATTTTCCCTCTGGTTTAGAGAAATATCATTTTATCATATCTTTATTAAGCAGTATCAAACAATCCTCTAATCCTAGAATTATTGAGACGCATTAGCGACACCAGGGGTATTGTTTTTCGCAGCAACAATGATGCATAATACCAGGACAAAAGCCATTATTGCAACAAGTAAACCATTTTTTGTGCTAATGACAGATTTTAATACCATCAGAAAGCCACACATCATACGATATTTTGTACGCCTTATGGGTACACGGAGAAGTTATATTTATTTAATGCAACGTTATGGGTTTTACATGTCCTGTTCAGAATAGGGTAATCATTGCAATATTAATTGAGCATGTTCTGCTCAAAGGAGGGAGTGTCATGATTATACAGATATGTTGATTTCAGTGACGTTGTAGTTAATAAATAATAACATGTAGTTAACAATAGGTCTCATAATGACAAAAGGTATGCCGACACTTGGGCCTCCTCCAAGGAGGGAGTGGTCCAGTTTTAGATATTAGACGAATAAAAGTAATGAATATGTCAGAACTCTGAGTAATATTATCCAAGTTTTGTCTACACAGGCTAAGAAAGCTACAGAGATACAAGACGAGACACCAGAAGAGACTCCTGTTCGGCCAGGTGATTGGGTGAGGGTGAAAGTTCACAAAAGACAGTGAGCTGATCCCCGGTGGACGGAACAGTGAGAAGTTGTAACGAACTTCACACGTGCTCCGGTTTAAAGGTAAAGACAAAGGAGCAAATTGACACCACCTCACACATTGTCACCCTTCACTGGCAACTTCCAGAACATTATTGGGAGTTAGGACTGATTTGGCAGAGCTGGAACAAAACAATAAATAGAAATAAGATAAAGATAGAAACAGCTCAAAAGACGAATTGTCTATAGATTGTTATAGATAGTACACTAAAGTGAAAACCTATTTTTGCTTTACATCTGAAAAAGAGTCACATTTTTGTATACGTTATTATAGTACTCATTATTTAAATTCTGTAACTGACACAACCAGGGAGCAAATAGAGATGATGTCAAGAACAAAGCCAAAGCTATTGTGGGGTCCCCTAGGGATAAGAGTCAGAATAGCATTGTTGATTGTGCTCATTACATTTGGCACCTTTCTGGTTGGATGGGGAGTACAATATCAAGTAAGACATGGATCCATTAGTCCACTCATAGAGAATGCCCACATCACTAACAAAACTCCAGCTGTGTTTCAGAGACTTTCACTTATCCCCAGAGCCAAAAGATCAGCTGAGCAACAAGAGGAGGAGTTAGAAATACTCGGTCCCAAAGGTGAGGCGATTACAATCAAGATGATTCACCCCCCATATATGCAGTTCTTGTATCAAATGATGAGATGGGTTTAAGTGATCGGGATAATCAGTGATGGGGATTTACAGATTAGGGGAATCTCCAAATACACTGGATCCATGTTTTAGTCTGTGCCAGAAACACCCCTGTTAAGTTTATGGACAACCGACCGGTGACCTGAGCACAATTATTGAAAATGATTACAGTAGAAACAGGCTACTAACCCACAAGTACAGCTTTGTATATACAAAACTCTATGAACAAAATTCCCCAGCAGATTGTGGCGACATTGCAGATATGTCCAGTCACAAAAGTTACTTATGTTCTAAATAACAGTGAGATTTAAAGTAATGGAGAAAATATGGGGACGTTATTTTATAGTGTGTGAAATATGTGGTGCTTGAACCATGTAGGTATTTTTAATTTATAGAAGAAAATGGTTTCCTGAAAGAGTTATTTGGAGTAGCCATGTTACAGTGGGTGGAAACAATGTTTAGGGATATGGCACAACCATTAGTAGACATTAATTGGGTTTAGATGACATTTAACATCTAAGACAGATAGTAAGATTAGGAAAATAGAGTGGAAAGGATTGGATAAATGTTACCTCAGTGTGTTAGAATTAGCTATAGGTAATGCGTCCCGAGATCTCTCTCTCTCTCTCTCTGCCTGTCAGACTGCTACGACCCCATCTTCAGACAAATGACCTCACCACAGGAGACTCCTCCTCCTCCATCGAACAGACGGAGAACCCGAGCTTAACCAACAACGACCTGAGGCATCCAGAACCAACAACGACCTGAGGCATCCAGAACCATCTCCCCATGAGGCATCTAGAACCAAACCAGCATGCTGACAGAGGCAAACTCTCATCGGTCCCTCAAACAGGACATGAAGTTCCAAACTGAGCCACGAGATTTGGCACAAGAGCAGAGTGTGGGACATGAGAGCGGAATATGCCCTCCATGCAACAGCGTAGAGACTGAAAAGGAGGAGATGAAATGCAAAGCAGTTGGGCCACTGAAAAGAGTTACAGCGGGAAGATCCAAGTGCGGATGGACTGAGGAGAAGACAGGACGGAGGGGAAGACAGAACCAGAGGAGTTGGCATGGGCCAGCAGAACCTGAGGGGGTCGTGGCTTGACAACCAGAGGGGGAGAGAAGGAACACAGGAGTGAGTGAGTTTACACATAAACACACTTATTAGAAAATAATCCTAAAAACACACTGAGGGTAGAACATATTATTCAATCTTTTCATAATATAAACAAATTATTCTTATAGAGATTCTTATTCATGTGAGAATTTGGGGAAGATTTAATTTGTTACAATATAGATAGCAGGCAAATCTTTATTTGAATGGAAAATGTTAAAGGTAGAGCTGGGACCAAGCCAAAGAAAGTATTCCAATCTAGAGTATTGGTTTCACCATTGTAGCATGGATGTTACCATAGGAGAACTGTTAAGGTGGAAACAACATTTGTTTGTCGTCCAAGATGTAGAGTTTTAAAAAGACACTAGGCAAAGAGCGATTGAAGATTTTAATTTAGAAAAAACTAGTATAATTGGGAGTAATACATGCAGGGCCTTGGATCACTCATTTTAATGGTGCATATTTTCGACAATAAATATCCTTCAGGGAGAAGGGGTCGCTCAACCCACCCTGCAGATGTTTTAAATCTTACTTACAGCTTCAGAGGGAGCGCACGGCACCAGAGTATGAGTTTTAAAAGACAAGTGCCACCACCTCCTAATGCTCATCCATTTAATCAGTGATGACCTGACATTTAGAGATGTTATTTAAAAGGAGAAACATATCTGCCATGAGTGAAAATTCCTGAATTGAACTACAAACCATTAATGAAATGACTTATGTTTTTAAAGTCCTTGTTGAAGGAGGAAGTAATAATCACATGCTCGGGCACCCAAGGTTCCACACACTGTTAAAGGGGGTCAGCATAGTTATTTAAGTAGACCAGAATTGAAAATAAATTAGTGTAATGCGTTAGTGATATTCCACCGGTTTTCACACCATTTCAGGGACTTTATCACTGCATTAGAACAGACCACCCAAAGCTACTGAAGTAGGAACTTTTAAGTGATGAAATTCTACAACTGTTGTAACTGACCAAAATCTTCTCCCAGAAATGACCATCTAAAATGCCGTACCCCAGAGTAGATGTTTGGTGGTACTCTGGAACTAAAACCTTGTACTCAGTCTTGCCACAGGATTGGGCTGGGACCTGTGCACTAGCACAGCCAGTGATGTTTTGAATCAACATGGCGAAACACCCCAAAGCCAGTAGGGCTAAGAGACCAGTCCCAGGGGGAGTTTAGGCTCCAGGGTACAAGGATAGCATAGGGGCGCCCAGGGGAGGCCTAGATGTTGCATTCATTCCATGTCCTAAAATACGGATTGATCACGACGACCTTTTCTAGAGAACATATTACTTTCATACCTTAAATGGTATGAAAGGAGGGAGGGTACATTTCTCATGAGGAGACAGTTACAAATGCTAGCAGAACAAGACGACCCACCCCCGTATACAGATGTTGATGAAAATGATGAGTTAGTTTGAATGATGTTAAACGATATGGATGTTCAGAGATGAGGTTGTTCAATGAATGTCCAGCCGATGTGATTCTTTAAATGATGAAATCATGTGAAGAAGTGAGCAAAATAAAATGCTAAAATGGAGTGAATCCATTTCAATTTACTTATACTATTCCAAGATAGTTTATTTCATTTTTATTATTTTTCACTGTTCTATATGGTAGATTTCATGTATTTTCGAATCATTACTATTCTAAAATGGGTAGTTTCTTTTCACTTTGTAAAAACAAGTGCCTTAACACTGAGCGTGGTATGAGAACGGTTTCTGTGAAAGGAGGGAGGAAGAAATGTTCTGATACCAAGCCATTGCTGCTATTTTGAAGAACCATATTGAATGTTAACACTAGAAGTTATGCACAAGGGAAAACTTTTATGTTTGAACACAGTCAAAGTATTTTTGTATTTTTGTACAGTTGAGGATATCCGCACTATTCCATTTTGGTTGTATGTTTTTGATATGAGTTATGTACTATGCAGAGTTCAGATGAAGAACTCATTGATTTCAGTATTATACACACCTTTTAGGTGTGTAAGGAGGGACTGTTAGAAATTAAAATCAATGTTTTGATAGCATAATGTACCATTAAACATACCTTCAGTTTAAATGCTGTTTTATACTGAAAAACAAGAAGTTCTTGTGCACAACCAGTTGTTAAGTATTTTATTCTGAAAATCCTTCATCTCCGGTTAGCAGTTAGCATGTGGCTAGTTTACCATTTCTTATAGAGGTGAATTTAGTAGCGAAATGACATGGAGTGATGCACACCGAAACCTACTGATTTTAACACTGCAACTATAGACGTATTATTATTGCTGAATATTAAATGAAGGTACAGTTTATTTGAATAAAGTTATTGTTTACAGACGTGGGTAAGATGTGACAACATCCGGAATGACCAGAAACCAAACCAGCCGTGAAGTATTTTCTGTATTTTTTAGAATATTAACTACAACGTTTAGAATGTGTTAAAGGAAAAGTGATGAAAGACAATATGAGGAGAAGAGGCGTGTTTAAGTATATATTGAATGTACAATGCCTGAATCCTCTGTTTAATGTAACAACGGACATTAAGATGTGGAGGGCCGGCCCGCAGGGAGGAGCCTGCAGAAGCTATATAACAGCAGCACCTGAGCGGTTCGGGCGCGCTTTTCCCTCTGCTAGCGAGAGCCAGAGACAGCTGCTTTTCTGTCGAACAATATCCTGTTTGTGACTTTACCACGCTTTTTATTAATTAAAGTACCAATTTGAAAACATCTCAGAGACTCCATTTAGTCTCCTTTTTAAGCTTCTCTTTCCTGGACACGAGAATAACCATCACAGATTAACAATAGATAGATAGATTGACGGACAGATAGATAGATGGATATCATATATAGATACTTCATTCATCCCAAATTGTGAAATGTGTGGAAACAAGTATAAACACAATAACATTAAATACAAATGAAAGCAATAGACAGGAATATATGCATACAGTAGAAAGGACACGATGAATAGTATAACATTTAATGTAGCCTTACTATGAAGGCTGACCTAAATACGGTGGTTTTCTACAGATTACTTTTGTACTGCACTGGTAAGGTAAAATTAGGCCGATTAATAAAATGTCAAGTGCTTTGTAACTTTGACCCGCTTGACTGAATACACAACAAACAATGAAGAAAGAGTTTTATCTGGGCTGCTTCGCTGCCAGCTGCTCCCTCAGGACCCGAAAGTGGTACTTCAACATCAATACATGTGCTCGATATATGCTGTATTGAACCAATAAACACAAACTAACTATCACTATAACATGGTGATGATGATGATGGTGATAAAGAATGCATCTAACGTTCCGCTGTTCATTATAATAATAAAAAACAGAGCATTAAACAAACCATCATGCTCTTACTTTGAAATCATGCGGAAATGCCGTCATCAGCAGGCCATCACGTGGTTTCCGAAAATCACCGAGTGACACGAGTAGATTTTAACCGAGACCAGCGGAAAATATGTCTCAAAATTCCGTGTGTGTAAAAAGACTATCCACAAGCAGAAATGTGAGATTTGAGATCCGCAAGCGCATTTTGGTCGACAAATACAAAATGGATTCACAAATGCCTGATCGAAAGGTGTCAATGTTAAAGAGATATTCACAGATCTTTTTTTTATTTGTGAAAATATTTAGCGTATTTGCAGATCCGTTTTACACTTGCACATTTATTTGTGAGTTTGCAAATCTTTTAAATGCATTTGTGAATGGTGTTTTACATTTACAAATCACATATTTATACACAAATTATTTTTATGTTCACACAAATAATTATGAGACATATATACTATGCCCATACCCTACCTTCCAGAGAGTTTACAATCAAAGATGCATTTGCCCAACAATGCAAACATGTTGGTGTTCCTTACTCGAAATCTTTGAAATACAGATTTGGATATGGCCTGTTGAGGCATCTGGGTCTTTGTATGGACATTGGACAGTGGACTGTACACTTGACTGCTATTCTTTTTGCTTGTGAGACAATGTGTGCTCATATTTATTTATATATATATATATATATATATGAGAGAGAGAGCTCTGTTTTAATTGATTGTTTTGGTTGTGTGTGATTTTAATTAATTTTTTATAATTTAATTTGTTTTATTTATTATATATAATTTATATATTTGAATATTATTTCACATTTCATTTGCAATGTTGGATGTTCAATAAAAAGTTCTGTTTGAAAGGATGTACTTGAATTATTATATATTATCATTATATCAGTGGTCTAAAATGGTCTTACAACGATGCCGACAATATTATCGTTTATCGCAATAATTTCCGTGAAAATTCGTCCAACAAATTTAATTATCGTGACAGGCCTCCCAACAACTGTTGTGCAATGAAATATTGGGCTACTAGTCATCTCGAACCGTCAGTTTAAAAAAGAAGGTGCGATACCGTTCCGATAAATATCAATAATTTCGAACATCGCGGGGAAATTCCTTCGACTCATTTTGAAATGTTGGGGTAAACTGGAAGTGACGTCAATGCGGGAACGCTTCACTGTGCGGCGAGAGAGCCAAACACCGACAAAGTGTGTTGTTATGCGTAGAAATGGTGAATTACTGAGTTTAGGCACGTTAATAACGTTTTAATGAAGTTGACTACAGTATATTCATATTTGTCAGTGCTTTCATGTCAATTCGGCAAACATAAACATAAATTATCGTGATGAAGATGATGATTAAATTAGGATTAAAAATCGGTAGTGAGAGCTGCTGAATTTCCTCCCGTCGGATGTGATATAAAAACAAATCGATTATTTTTGTAGTTGTAAACTCAAGTGGATGAAACTACATTTATTAGTGCTTTCATGTCAATTCGGCGAACATATGATAGCCTACATTAAATGATCGTGAGAATGATGATCTAAAAATCGTTTGAGCCGGTCTGCATTTCCTGATGAGAAAACAAACCGATGCTTTTTGTAGTTGTAGTACACCAACGTGGATTAAACGTGTGTTTTTTTTACCACAATGTTGGGGAAATTAATGGATAAAATACACGGATTATTATTATTATTATTCCCACTCCGATCGGGACACTAGGTCCACCGTTTCCCCGCAGCGAGGCTCCCCACGTGGACAGTTTACGTGGGCTGGGCTGGGTGCAGTGGCGGACTGGCCATCGGGACGAATCCCGATGGGCCGGACTTGAAGAATCCCCGAGAAGATCCAGAAAATGGTCAACATTGAAGGGCAGATTAATGGTTATCAAAGTACAAATATCCAAAATCAGTTCAGTAACGATTTTCAAGGGGACAATATTTACTCAAATTGATGGGTTTGGATGATGGGGGAAACTTGTGTCACAGGCTCTTTAAGCAACGTAAAATATGCAGACCGGGAGCAACAGACGTAGGTTTGCCGGCTAGCATCACAGAGCAGCACTGCTGAGCATGTTAGCTTAGCTTGTTAGCCTCAGCTAGCTCTGGAACTTCCAGCTCGGTGGCAGGAGGTCCCGCCCGGCTCCGCCTCTTTGCCCTTATTTGGATCAGGCGGGAGTTAGACTCTGACGTCACTGTCGAGACGTTAGTGGCCGACACCGCCTACTTTAGGCTTCTCGGCAACTCTGCAGAATTCTATGGGTGACGTCACGGACCCTACGTCCATTTATATATATAGTCTATGGTTTTAATGGAGGAATTGTTTTATTTCCCTGTCTATGATCATTTTATTTCACACATTGGAAATTAGTTTCTCCATTTTACCAAAATGTGGAAAGTTTCCTTTAAATATGCTGTAGTTGTTGTTCACAGATGTTTATTAGGATAATTAAAGAATAACATTAGCAGTGATGGTTGAAATGTCATCATTGAGTATAATCTGCAGCATGGTCGATTGAAAGCTAACTCCAGTGAGTGTCTTGGACAGATTACAAGAAGCTTTCTTTGATGGATAGTTCTTTCTGGTTTGTATTTGTTTTTAATTGTTAACTCCTCTCCCAGCATCTGCTTACAGGACTGACCTCATTTCATGCAGTGTGACTTCAGCCCTCACTAATGATATCCTGTCTTTGTAGTTCTCCCCCTGACTTACTTTCAATTGGCAGATGAGAGAATGGTACATTTTGGTGCTTCCATATGGTTTTGCTCTGCTACTTTCACCCACGCCTGCATCCCACCCTCCCACCCGGCACACACACACACACACACATATGTCCATACACACAATAAACAACACGTTCTCACTCCCATCCCGTCACATATTGAAGGACGGTCAGGGCCCCTCCCCGTCGCTATATTACGTACAGGGTACCCCTTGACCGTCAGGCTTCGTATACGGGCAGGGCGTCCCATAGACCTTCATTGTGGACAACGGACCCCTTGACCGTCAGGCTTCTACGGGCAGGGCGTCCCATAGACCTTCATAGACCACGTGATCAACAACAATTGCCGACCTTCGTGTTATTCTCGATGGAAAAGGCCTATTTTAAGGTTCATTTGGCCATTAAAATGCGTTTTGATGTCATTTTATGCGAGTAATGAGTTTTTATTTCTGATTATCTGTGCAGTACATGTACATCATGTTTAGTTTGCTAGTTATGACGAAGATTACTTCATGAATGTGGTTGCTAACGTTTTTTTGGTGGAAATGTGTTTTTTCACAGCAAAGTCACCCTCTGTACTTGGACTTATTGGGAGAATCTAAAGGCAAGAACATCCCAAATATTCATTTAGGTCTTTATTTTAGACCTTTAGTGTTGCCGTCTGTGAGGAAAATAAATGGGGCTCAGAGCCTCGTATTTTTAAAATATTTTTTTCCTTCTAATTTGTTATTATTTTCAAAATAGCACACTGTTATTTACTCACCAATAACACACAATTATCCTTGCTTTTATTTATTGGTTTAATTCCATAATCTCGGGCTTTTTTGGCGTTCGTCAGGAACTGAATTTCAAAATAAAAGTAACCGGAAACAGACGTAGGCCTATAAGGGACATTTCGAGCATCATTGCGATTGTCAACATTTTTGAGTTTAGGATGGCCGAAGACACTACACTACCCATAATCCCCAGCTATCGTTTAGGACTACAGTCCCCGTGATTAATCTTCAAGGTCTGGGATTGGATGTTGGAGTGGCAGTGCGCCAAGGTTACGCCGAGCGTCAAACAGCTGTTTGAAATGGAACGAAACCACGCCAGACTATCCAAAACTGGAATCGAACGCCCCCCCAGAACTACACACTACACATTGTGTTTCGCAAAATGTTCTATGGGACGTCTCTACTGAACGTTTTCGTTTTTCCCACAATTAGAAGTTGCCAGTATTAAACACATTGGTGTTATCAAATGTAAAACATATAATTAATAAATGGGTGAAAATCGCTGTCCATTATGCGCAGCATTAATATATAGCATTAATATATACCCACATGACAGCTCATTGATACTTTGTAATTCTACTCCACTACAATTCAGAGGTTAACCTGGTATTTTTACTCCACTGCATTTATTTGAGTTACTTTGCAGATTCTGATTAATTATGTGAAATATAAACAACCCTTAAATCAGACTTTAGTTACACCTGAATAAAATTCAGGGAAGGTGATTGTCAAGTGCCAACAATCAGGAGGGATATTTGATAGTTGGTGCTTGAGAAGACTAAACATGTATCTGCAATTGACATGAATGGAAACGAGTAATAAAGTATATTAATTACTCGTTATTCTCTACTAATAGTTAATTAAAGACTGTATATTATGGCTATTTTGCACATCCCTTTCAAGATTTCAAGATTTTCAAAGGTTTATTGACATATCATATACACAACTACGGTGTAGTTATGCAATGAATGAAAAACTTGGGTCACAGGTTCCTCAACAGTGCATTTACAAGACATCTATCAATATGTGTGTATACCTCCACCATTAAACTGTCATATTCTGCACATTTCTTATTCTATCTATCTACATAAGAGTATAATCCATATGTATAATATCAGTTAAAATAAGTGCTTCAACATACATGGCAGGAAAGCAATATATTAGACGTTAAGTACTTTGTCAGGCTTAATATGTATCTGTAGATAGATACCCCCAAAGTTTTTTTCTTATTTAAAAGAAGACCTTAATCTGTTATTTAATGTTTAAATAAAGGTTAATTCGTTTTTCTGTTTTGCACCTCCTCCTATTAATATCTTTGTACATTCTGCACTAAACTGTTTTATTGTAGAGATCACTTATAGTATCTTCTTGATTTTTTATATTCTATATTTCTATCACAGACCTTCTACTTTCCCCCTATGAAAGTATGTACTCTTAATATTTATATTAATCAAATATAACACATAAAAACAATAATTCAATAACGTGCTTTAACCACTAGGCGGTGCACACAAGGTACACACAGCCATAATAACTTTGTATTATTAGTGTTGGACACTTGTATGTACAACATCTGAAGATGTGTAGTTTTATTCATGCTTTCACATAATTTTACAGCATATTGCTATACTATTTCAGACTCAGTATTTACATTCTTACATTCAAAATTCAATCCAATTCAAATCAGTAATATCTTTAAAAACTACAAGTCCTTTTATATCAGCTGTGCACCGTTATGGTGTAAATATAACCTATCTATGAATTAGATCAAATGTAAAAGTCAGCCGAATTAGTGTTGATACTGCAAGGAGTATTTTGTGAAAAGAAATTGAAGATGTTGTTTAATTGTTGATATATTTATGATCCACGTCAAGTATTCAGTTTCGGCGGCATTTCTTCAGTTTTTGCAAAGGTCTTCTCATCAGGGCTCTATAAATAAAGAACTACGGCAGATCTGTAATATGTAATGCAGCCGAACCGTGTATTACAATGCCGTTATGTGATGACTTTCAAAGAGAAAAGCAAGAGCACTCGGAATTAAGTATTCTTTTATTCTTTTAAAATGTTTTCCGGATTTCATATAATATAAACACCAAATCCCAGCATGCATTGCGGCTAAAACATCCAATCAGCGTAGCTGAGGATCCTGGGTAATCGCTCGAAATGCCTACATCTGTTTCCGGTTATTTTTATTTTTAAATTCAGTTCCTGACGAACGCCAAAAAAGCCCAAGATCATGGAATTAAACCAATAAATAAAAGCAAGGATAATTGTGTGTTATTGGTGAGTAAATAACAGTGTGCTATTTTGAAAAGAATAACAAATTAGAAGGAAAAAAATATTTTAAAAATACGAGGCTCTGAGCCCCATTTATTTTCCTCACAGACGGCAACACTAAAGGTCTAAAATAAAGATCGAAATGAATATTTGGGATGTTCTTGCCTTTAGATTCTCCCAATAAGTCCAAGTACAGAGGGTGACTTTGCTGTGAAAAAAAAATAGGGCTGTCAGTCGATTAAAATAGTTAATCGCGATTAATCGCAAATTAATCGCACATTTTTTATTTGTTCTAAATGTACCTTAGAGGAATATTTGTCAAGTTTTTAATACTCTTATCAACATATGAGTGGACAAATATGCTTTATGCAAATGTTTATTATCATTTGAACAATGACAAATATTCTCATGAATATTAAACACAACAACCTCTGAACATTACAAATATTCGCCTCAATTCAACCTGGAACCTCTCTCATACAATAATACAATACAAATGGTGTGTGTGTGTGTGTGTGTGAGTGTGTGAGTGTGTGTGTGTGTGTGTGTGTGTGTGTGTGTGTGTGTGTGTGTGTGTGTGTGTGTGTGTGTGTGTGTGTGTGTGTGTGTGTGTGTGTGTGTGTGTGTGTGTGTGTGTGTGTGTGTGTGTGTGTGTGTGTGTGTGTGTGTGTGTGTGTGTGTGTGTGTGTGTGTGTGTGTGTGTGTGTGTGTGAGTGATGGATCGTTGGAGCTATGTGCAACTCAAGGCATATGCTCGAACGGGAGCTTCCTGGACGCTACAATCATGTTGCGCACTATCCGTGCTGAGTGTGCTGACTTCTCGTACAATGTCCCACTGTCTGGCTTCCTGCATAAAGTCAAATGCTCGGCGCAGTTGTGGCGAAATGTCGCTCCTCTGTTTTCATTTAAACAGCTCCTTATATCCGTTAGTGCAGCTAGCTAGCACCAGATGCTAACAACAACAATGCACGTAAGGTCTCTCTCTCGCTCGCTCGGGCCACACATACACACACCCTCCCGGTGCCTGCCGGTGAGCGTGGAAGTGTGGTCTGCCACAAGCGGGCAGCAGGAGCGGTGCTGTCAGCATCAGCTTGTAGATGGTATTTTAAACTCGATGCGCTCTGAAACTACGGGGCGGCCGAGGACAAAAAATACACATGCGTTAATCGTGTTAAAATAATTAGTGGCGTTAATTTTCTTTTGCGTTAACGCGTTATTAACGCGTTAACTTGACAGCCCTAGAAAAAACACATTTCCACCAAAAAAAACGTTAGCAACCATGAATGTGTATACATTCATGAAGTAATCTTCGTCATAACTAGCAAACTAAACATCATGTACATGTACTGCACAAATAATCAGAAATAAAAACTCATTACTCGCATAAAATGACATCAAAACGCATTTTATTGGCCAAATGAACCTTAAAATAGGCCTTCTCCATCGAGAATAACACGAAGGTCGGCCATTGTTGTTGATCACGTGGTCTATGAAGGTCTATGGGACGCCCTGCCCGTAGAAGCCTGACGGTCAAGGGGTCCATAGTCCACAATGAAGGTCTATGGGACGCCCTGCCCGTAGAAGCCTGACGGGCAAGGGGTACCCTGTACGTAATATAGCGATGGGGAGGGGCCCTGACCGTCCGTCAATATGTGACGGGATGGGAGTGAGAACGTGTTGCAATAAAAGGCACATGCATGCACTGCACATGAAGAAGTTATAAGGCATTATATAACCTTCACACCTATATGTCCTACAAATACCACCAACATTCTTTCCAGAGGATGAGCTACTTGTCTAAAAATGCAGCCCTGGCCAAATGAGGTTGTTACACTGTCTCTGTCTCCCAGGGCCCTGTTACTGCACACAGCATTAGTAAAAACAAAATGAATATGCAAACAATAAAAAGTGTGAGGCAGCTGGCACACAGGTTTTAATGCAATCGTATTAAGATTTTATGGCTATGACTTTTTGTATTGTGTTCTAGCACTATAACAAGTTTACAAGGATGGTTGGAGCTGGTAAGGAGTCTCACAGTTTCACTTTGAGTTCACAATGGAAAGGGAGAATGGAGACATACGTTAGACTGGTGCATGCCTGTGGCAGTGGGATGAGTTAAAGCAGTGGTTCCCAACCTTTTTTCCCAAGAGCCCCCCCAAATGACTCCTGTTGGAAGTTGCACCCCCCCCCCCCCCCCCCCCCCCACACACACATGCACACACAAGGGGGGGGGGGGCAGCGGTAATTCAAGTTTCAAAGTCTCAAAATGCTACAACTACTGTCACAAACTGGATGAATGTGAAGTATTTTGTTAAAGGAGGATGAAAGCATAATTAAGGAGCACTATTGGAGTGACTTTGTTGGTTATTGGACTCAGGATTAATTCATTTGGATTAAATGAATAAAAAATAAAAAAGTCTAAATATGATATTTGGCCTCAAATCATCTGAGGCCTGGCGCACCCCCTGCGGTTTAACCACTGAGTTAAAGGATATAATGTTGAACAGTAAACCTTTATGTGAAGTTTTACATTTCCACTGTGGAAATGTAAAACACATTTTGGTCCTCATTGTCACTGATCACTTTCTTTGGGTTTATGTAAAGGGCATCCCGTCTTGAATCTTCTTTACTGCTTCTGCTAATGTTGTCTGAATGTTTCTCTCCAATCCAAGGCCACAAGATCAGTTTGGGGGACCTAATGTGCACACACCATTTAACAGCAGCAATTAGATTGTAAGGTATCTTTGATCATGATTTGACCAAAAAAAATCCTAAATGCCTGAAATCCAAAGATTTCATGTTTTGAGATGATTTCAAAAGGGGCCTGGTATTTTAATATTTCACAAACCTGAGTTTAAATATTGTTGCAGTGGTGGCACTAGATGAGAGATCTAGGAATTAGCATTTGTGCATTTGGTGACATTGAACATGTTGACCTGTCTGGTGTAGGACGGAGACAGACCCTGCTGAGGCACTAGCACTCCATTATTCCATCTGAGCTCAAATGATAGCTGTGATTTGTTCAGTTTACTTTTCTTTGGTGGCTTACATGGTCAGTGTTGTCCTGCAGCTAGCCTTGCGATGATCTCTAAGGCCAGCTAGGACTCGATAAAACATGGGTTGTGTTTTTTGCATCATCCTGGCTTATAGGTAGATTGAAATCCTTTTAAGTTCTCTAAAGAAATATTTGATATGTTCTTTGGAACTTCCTGAAAGTAAAGAGAAGCAAAGATTAAATGGGTTTTATAATGTTTGGGAAATACAGACACTGTGAAAACTGGGGAGGTGTGTCTTATTATTACACTATAATAGAAAGGTTTTAAAAATGACCACATTTTTGGTGAGATCATTTATTTTCAATTTAGTGTTTTATTTGGTAGGGGGGGATTGAAATACAGCACTGCTTTATAGAAAAAGGCATAGCTATTGAGCTACACTTAATCAAACAGTGTTTGAAAGTGCAGTAAAATTCATGCTTTGGCAGACTAGGGCGCTTAATACCCGCTTGGCCAACTCCGAAACATATTATTCATTAGGCAAAAACAGAAATCTGCCAAGGTCAGCAGTAATGCTGCTCTATTTTTTCTTCTTCTTCTGGGCCTTTTTGCCATGTTAGACTTCAAGATTAATTAAGTAATGAGAGAAAACAACAACTATAAAACCAATGTCCAAGTTCTCCATCCAACGGAAAATGTCTGTTCTTTCCAACCAGTGTGTGTTCCAACTCCACAGCACAGTTTAGTATACAGCCGCGTACCTGCTCTGAAACCACACACACACTCATGCACGCACGCACACACAAACGCATGCACAAACTCAGGCACACACGCACACAACACACACACACAGGCCAGGTTTGTGTATTAGTTATTCCTGACCAATACCTTCCTGACATAACTATTACATGTCACAGATTTACGTAATAGCAGGATGAACTGTGTTGAGGTCAGGGTCAAAG